>NW_025851348.1:0-1917 GCF_002878395.1 Capsicum annuum
GCACAAACTTTAAGAACGTACATATGACACCTCAATTTTTCAGAACTCAAGAGCACTAATGAAATCATTTTTTTTCTAGCTCACTTACAAGCCCGTAATATCAAAGGAGATTATCTAAGAAATTACCATCTATAAGGATTTACGCTTGACTATATTCGGTATTTTAGAACAAGGCGAAATGGCCCAATTTATGCAAACCCGCATGAATTTCTTAAGAAACCTTTCCACAGCATGATCTACGAAATAAAAGAAAGGAAACATTTTCCTAAATGCCTTGTAGCCTCTCAAAGAAAAGTACAGATGTCTCCATACTGATCCGCAAGACTCTACTAGACACAGCTTTATAGACACACTAGGACACTTGAACTCTGTGCTCTGATGCCAAGTTTGTAACACCCTGAAATTGGATTTTGAGACATCACACGGTGCTTAAGGACACCAGTGACCCCAAGCTAATCCTTCATCTGGGATAACCGAAAGTAACTGAATAAAATACATAAAATAGAAGGAATAATGCGGAAACAACCCATAACTTAGTCTGACCAACATGAAAGTAAATTTACACGGTCATAATTCTGCTCATATATATACAAATCTGAAACTGAATACACTGACTACTAGTGACTGTCTATGAAGCCTATACTAGCATTAGCCCAAGATAGCCGGGTAATGACTCCCAACTACCCCTAAACAATACGACTGCATACAAAAAATACAATACACCTTAAATCTGAACAACTCAAGTCCCTGAATCAAAAGAACTAATCACCTGCTGATCGAGAGCTGCAACCCAGGTGAACATGATATGTGCGCTACAGCTTGTACCTATATTTTGGTAAGAATGTAGCCCATGCAAATATGTGGGTCAGCACTTTGAAATGTACTGAGTATGTAGGGGTGCATGCAACAATATAAATAGTATAATGAATTTCATGAAAACATGCATACGGACAATGATGACTCACTTGGCTTGAGTTATATCAAATCATACATTTTGTAATTTCATAATAAATAGTTCATATGATAAAATCTCGTAATCCACATAAATCATTATAAATCATAAATTATGATAAATCATCATAAATAATCATATCATCAAAAATCATCATAGGTAATTATAAATCATCATAAATGACCATAAAACATCATAAACATCTCAACTCTTTGACTCAAATCTCGGAATGACTCGGTAATTCAAGAAACTTAATCTTATGGACACGGAAGTTTCCTATAACTGACAAACCTACATGAGCTACATAGAATACCAATGTTTGAAACCCCTATTAGAGGGAGCGTCATACTTTTGGCCATGGAGTATGACCTTAAAACTGCAATAAGCACAATCGAGCTCTCTGGCCCATAATATCATCATCAAACAACCCTACAGTGGCACATAGGTTTGGGGAAATACCAAATTTCTCTATTGGTGCTAAGTACTACTCACCGACAAGCTCAGAACGTGTTAGGAAATCCACCAAAATATCACAAGGGTCTATCATAAAGACCAAATCAAATATCTTTGTTATTTATCAAATCATACCAATTTGTGGATTCCTAAACCAACACATTTTAGCCCAAAACATTTTTATCTTCCTCAATATCAACAAGGTATAAATGCATTGAGCCATAATCGACTCGACATTTGGATAAGGATATGAAGACTCAATACGTAATATTTTCAACAATTTAACTCATAAAAACCATCCAAAAAATACCAAGACTCATTGCAACTTCGATATCAATATACCCAATAACTCAAATCATCATAAGGAAGATTAAAATTTGACACATGGCTCAAAAACACTTAGAAATACCAATAATTCATTCTTGAACTTAAAACGTGGATACATGTTCAAAATGTATCAATTCTTGATAGAAACACCAAGAATCCCAATATTAAATCTCAATTCATAGAAC
>NW_025851349.1:0-27360 GCF_002878395.1 Capsicum annuum
AAAAAATGTAAAACCCGTAGCTCCAAATCTCAAAATAGTGGAAAATTAAGAAAAATAATTTTTTATATGCTGTATTAGTACTGACTGCTAGTGGATAAATGACCTCTTTAGCGGTCACTGCTAAAGCAGTTAATTATCTCTTTGGCGGTACTTGGTGACAGATGTCAGTCTGCTAAAGCAGACAAAGGATGCTTTAGCGCCTACAACTAAAACACCTTTGTCTAGTTGGAGCTGGCCTCTAAAGTGGCCAATTGGCGCTTTAGCGCTTACCGCTAAAGCGGCCAAAATGGCGCTTTAGCAGCTGTACTAATTGAGTGGTCCACTAGATGAACTAGAAGAATTTTCAAGTCTCTGCGAACCCTTTGAAATTTATCTGAAATTTCGTGAACACAAATGAACTATGCTACCCTACTAAATTTGATACTCCAAACTCAATGGCGATATTCGATTTTTAAAAAAATATCCTTTTCATAAAATTAACCCGTGAAACCTAATTTCACAACTTTTTGAATCAAGGGTCTAAATGAGATACACAAATCGTAAAATCACACAAACCACATTACCAACCTAGAATCGGTATTCTAGATCTGCTAGCGTAATCCATTTGGTCATCTGAACCATAGAATAATAAAATTGGCCGAAGTCAACTATAAAGCCTTTTAACCTCCAAAAATCACAAACTCCTATAAATTATACAAAAATATATTAGAAATTGTGCCAATCATTTTCACACCTTAGAAATACCACAAAGCAACCACGGGGAGGGTTAAAATGGTCAAATCATAGAGAAATGAATAATTTACAAAAATCAAGTCATTACATAATCCACCACTAAGAATTTAGTTAAGGGAAGTACCTAAATTAGTGAAAAGTTTGGGATAACTACCACACATATCGAACCTGACCTCCAAAGTAGCCGCATCTATAGGTCGATGTCTCTAATGGACCTTAACTACCGAAATATATCTAGAACGTAACCACCTAATATCCCTAACTAGAATGGATACAAACTCCTCAACAAAACACAACCTCTAATCTAACTGCATTGAATCCTAACGAATGACATGATACTCATCTGGAATGTAACACCAACGCATGGAAAAATTAAGAACTAGATGAATAGCTGATAAATCTGGGGATAATGCATAAGACATATCCCCAATAGTCCGAAGGATCTCAAATAGTCCAATATACCTAGGGCTAAGCTTGCTCATCTTTCCAAACCTTATTATGACCTTCATAGGCGACACACAAAGGAAGAATCAATCACCAATACTAAATCTCAGGGCACAAAGTCTATGATATGCATAACATTTCTGCCAACTCTGAGCCGCTCAAAGTCTATCTTGAATGACCCTAAATCTATCCATGGTCTCACAAAGCAAGTTTGTACCTCGAGGTCTAATATGAAAATCCTCAAACTAACCAACTGGAGAGAGAATACCCCTACCACACAAAGCCTCAAAAGGAGCTATCTCAATATTAAAATAACATCTATTATTATATGCAAACTTTGCCAAAGCTAGTTGCTGCTACCACTGACCTCCAAAGTCTATAACATAAGCACAAAGCATATCCTTTGAAACCTGAATAGTTTACTCTGACTAACCATCAGTCTTGGGGTGAAAATCTATGTTAAGATCAACGCAGGTACCCAACACTTCTTGAAAAGCCTTTTAAAAGTGAGATGAGAACACTGAATCTCAATTAGAGATGATAAACACTAGTACACCGTGATGACAAACTAGCTAACGAATATAAATACACGTCAACATCTCAGAATTGAAAGGAACCTAAATATAAATTAAATAAGTAGATTTGGTCAATCGATCCATGATGACCCAAACTATAACACCCTGTATTTTTGGGCTAGAATTAGAACCGTTGTTTCTATGTGTATAAACTCAAATCAAATTATTTCTATATAAATATAAGTGTCATGATTATTACAATAGTGTAAAAAGTACTTTTGAGGGGAAGAATATTCGTAGTAAACACTTAGAGTGAAGTGGAGTTAGGAACTTTCGTTATCGATTAAATTTTGGAATTTGATTCTACCAGGATCAATTTCTAACAAGTATAACTTCTATAGTATGTGGAATTTCAAGGCTCAAGAACCACCAAATTAAATATAATTTAGTCCTCTTTCTAATGCATCCAATTTCACCTTAATTCGATACCCGAGCAAAAACTTATGAGCATTTTTGTGAGAAGGCATTATGGGTCCACGATGGCAGTATGGCACGAAGCTTATAACAGAGATTACCCTCCGTAACGTGCTAATTCTTTAAATTCAGGAAGTTTTTGGTTTTGTTTACTTGGGATAAGGGGTATTGATGTCCTTTCACTTATAACCAACCTCTAAACACTATATTAACCTATTTTCATCAGTGTTCACAACACCACATCGATTATTTTACTCTAAAAAATCTTCTCTCAAATCCTCTTTTTAAAGTCAAGGCTAGGGTTCAAGGAGGTGGTTGTCTTCATCAAATTTCTTGTTAATTAAGGTATGTACCTCTTTTACTTAAATTTATAATTTCATTAGTGACATAAATTGATATTAAATTCATGGTTTTGAGGTGGGTTTTGCTTTAGTTGTGACCCGACCCGACCCGACTCGACCCAGGGCCTTGTCGTAATAGGCATCTCAAGTCCAACCAGGACCGGAGACCACCCCCGATACCCAATCCAACCAATTAACATATACCTTGAGTCGGATAAATTTCAGACATATAACAAGATAGAGTATTTTAAAATATAATGACTTTGGGATAAGTCTATATCCGAGACCAACCCAACCAAGTTAATCCACCCAATAACCAACCAACCAAAATAATTACCCAAATATATATCATAATCATCCCATACCCAAGTCCACAATTGACCATAAAAAGCCCTAAATAATTTCCAAGAATATCAAGTCGGGACATGCCTCCGACCACAACCAAAAACAAATGTCAAGGTAAACGTAAAAGCATAAGGTAAACCATAACATAAAATAGGCCTTTTGATGAATAGAAGCTCACTACTTCAGTCTGACTCAAGCTGTCTTCGAATGACTAAGTCATTAAGCGGGTGGTATAATAGTATGGCTGGTTTCTTGCATCATATAGGGATACAATGCCCGAAGACAGGTTAGCGGGTGAACGCTAGCAGGTACTCAAGAATAAGGATAAAGTAATGCCATTATTCAAAATCAAAGTACATAGCCATATGCAATCACATACATATATACAAATATACCATGTTGGGAAAAAGAATCAGATTTAGCATGCATTAAAAATCTTTAACCTCGGTTATGTAGCTTTACCATCATGATCCACCCATGGGCTATATGGGTCCAGTGTTACCCCCTAGATGGGCCCTAGTGTGTGTTGCCACATGAACTAGAGATACGATAGGTGGCTGGGATTCCCTTGTACCCTTCTCCCTCTATGATACATATGTACGTGTATATACTTGGTGTATTCCCTTATACCCCACAAGTAAGTAGTCATCAAGACCAATCTTCATGTTGGCAAACATGAGTTTCCAGTGTCAACCTTTCGAACTCACACCTTCATGGCTAGCTATCACAACCCGCCATTATTGCCCAATTAAAAATAATTAACATATATCCAAACCACAAATTCCTGAAGTCAATTATTAAGGCATTAGTTAGTGGTATCGTCATACCGACAATAACTTGCAAGAAATGTCATTAGCTAACACTTAAGGGACCATGTACCCCAGAGACTCTATTAAAAAAAATAACTTGGGGGATTCCCGTGTACCTCACAAGGTTTTCGTTATAAGCTTACTTGAGGGATTCTCGTGTACTCCATAAGGTTTTCAAAACATCCTTAACCAACTAACCATTTATTCTGTGCGTTAGTTTCAAGAAACAAACCAAACCATGTAGTAATGCATAAACCAAAAACAACTATACAAGTGAGTTAAGTTTATTACAAATTTCCATTCCAAATCAATCAATTTGGGTTATATGGTTACCAAGGCCTTTTCCAACCATTTAAAACCAACCAAACCAATTTAGGTTCCATTATCATATTATGAAATACAAAGATTTCAATAATAGTCAAACTATGTGACAAAAATATTCTCATTGGAATTTTATCAAAAATGTTGAGGGCATATAGTTTCCAAAACCAAAACCAAGTGCCTATTGACCATTCCCATGCAACCATATGTACAAAGCACCACTATAATATGAAAGCCATAAGTAAAACATGGGAAAACATAAATCAACTATTAATAACCAAAACCCCCAACATATAATTCAAAACCAAATAATAACCATAATTAAATCATGAAAACCATTCATTAAAACATGAATTTCATTGAACTAACAATGAGGGAGGTAACATGCCTTATTTATGAAGATTCGCAGAGAGAATTCGGTCTTTAATCTTCTAGATGAACACTTGAAGAAAACCCTAACCGAATCTTCTTGAGAGAGTTTAGAGAGAGTTTTAAGAGTGTTTTGATCTTGTAAAGTAAGTTATGAGAGGCTACAAAGTGTTATAATATGTAGGGTCTTAAGGGTTTTAGGTTGGAAAATGTCCAGAATTCCCTTAACTTAAAAGCTGAAAAATGAACGCAGGTGGGTACGGTTTGGAACCTCACTCGTACCCAATCATACGAGTGGTACCCCTAACTTGTAACCTAGACAGACCTCAAGGGCTTGACACTGTTAATCATATAATTGCCCTACTCCACTCATACCATCTCCATACGAATCATATGGAGTCTAGTTGTACCTTGGATAGTAAGTGACATAGGACACACTATTTACCATATGACTTAGACTCCAAAGCCGTATCCATATCATACGACTTGTAAGATCAACTCGTATAATGGCCAGAGAGTTTAAATCCCTGGAAATTTCAAAGAATCAAACTCAGGGTGTTTTAGCTCTACTTCACTTAGATTATTCATCCTCAAATGACCGGTAAAGGCAAGCACAAGCACGAGTTCAACACAAGATTACCCACTGAACTTCCCTATAATAAAGTCAGAAGACAAAGATGTTATAAAGAACACATAACTTACACACGAATTTTTAGAACAGAGAGCAAATGCGGATACTTAGACTCGATGTCCTCTTACACATCCCAAGTAGATTCTTCCTCCATAACCCATACATCTAATTTCCCCTAAATACAGCCATACCCTACACCGAGCTTTCAACATGAAGACATCATTTCTCTATCTCAACCTTTTAACTTCCCCCCACAAATACATAACCAAAGGGCTTGAGTATAACCGCATATCCATCATATTTTAAAGACTAATTAGGATTTAAAGGTGCTAGTGGAAGCCATGGGACTTCAATAATACCACCCCATCTATCACTATAGTAAAGAAATCTCAGGTCTCAATCAAAAAGCTCTGGCCATATAACACAATAGCTGGGTACCTACCAATCCCCATGCCCTAGCCTATCTTTACTATACCCATTGTATGGATTTCCTCACCAAAACTAACACCTTTAATCACTATAATAAAGTTTTTCACCATACCTCCCCTACGCAACTATTTCATACGACAATATTCATCTCGTTCTTCCATCTACACTCATAACCTTAGCTCTAGTAATCACCCTAAAATTTCACAACAAAGGACATTTACTCTCTTGTCTAAAATGTCACTATTCTCCCAAGGTTACACCATCCTAACATAAAAAGGGTCATTGAGGAACTAGAGTATAAACATAAAAAAAGAGGGGGGTGGGGGTTACTTCCTAATTACAACTCCTATTTGTCGTACTACCCAAGGTGAGACCTGCAAAATGAGATATGGTATAATATGCACAAGGTATTCCAAAGCAACCACCCAGTTATAAATGAAGAATTACTTTGACATAAATACACCACAGTACGAGTCCCTAGGACTAGGCACCGAAAGAAAAATGACTGCATATATCATGAGCAATTTAACATAAAGCTGAGATTTATATTCAAGGAACAAAGCGAGGATTTTTGATTGAAATTATCATTTCTTAGAACCAGGCATGACATGAGACATGAATATATGAACCATAAGTGTCACGATATAAAGCTTGAATACTTGGAAGCTTGGATTTGTAAGAACCATTATTGCCTTTGGTTTGGGTCTGGAATACGGACATGCGCCCCATGTAGAATGTAAGCCTTTGGCATAAGCAGTATTTGAATATTTGCAGCACTAGTAGAGTATCATCTTTACCGAAACAGGAATGGATTGCTAGAATAGGAGTAAAGTTACCCAGACTTCTCTTTGAAGCCCACTGCTTGGAGAAAAGTTAAGATTAGCCCTTGATCTCTATTCACTACTCCTATAAGCACGATACTTCACTCTAAAGGGTATTTCCATGGACATATACTAGGAACACTTGGCTCACTTATACTTAAAACCTTATTTATCCAGATTCTACTTAGGGTCCAGCATAGCCTCACAAACTCCATGCCCCAGCCCATTGAATAACTTAGTCCTATTCATCAGTTCAACTTGGACCTTTGGCCTATATATCACAACTTTTACCCACCCTTGTAGTTCCTAATTAATCAACCTCATCTCTTCCGCACACCTTACAAATCCTACCAATCTACCTCCACGAGTATTGCATTACTATCCTCGAGCTAACATACTTTCTTCACCAAAATCAACCTTTAAAGTTCAAAGTTAGTATCTATAAACCATCATGCACTACTAATCGAGTACAACATATAAAATATATATATATATAGTCCACCCTACAAGGAGGTCACCCTAAATTTGTTATTCACCCGTCGATAACCTATACATACCTGGAGGAAACCATCCCCCCTTATGCACAAAAAAATTGAAGCACTTCATAGAGAAATGCTAGGGCAGACAAACACTTATCTAAAGGATACTTCAACTGTTCCTTAAGATCCTTCAACCCAACTGGAGTCATTCCATAAAGAGAGAATAGAAATGGGATGAGTGTCTGGAACAAGATCAATCCAAACTCAATTTCCCTATCGGGACACTAGGAAGGTCATTGGGGAAGACCTTGGGAACTTTATTCACCACCAGGATAGAATGCAAAGAAGGACCCTTCGAGTTAGAATCTTTAACCTAATCCAGATAATAGAGACATCTTTTGGAGATTAACCTCTAAGCTCTAAGATGTGATATGAACTTCTCCTTAGGAGCTAGGGAACTACCCTTTCACTCAATAACAGGCTTACTAAGGAAATTAAAGATAACCTTACTGTCCGATAGTCTAGAGATGCATAGCATGAGTGTAACCAATCCATCCCCAATATGATATCAAAATTTACCATATGTAACTCAAACAGATTCATCATAGTTTCTTTACTTCCAATAGATACCACAACCCCTCTATAGACTTTTTTAGCAATCATAGAGTCACCTACTAGGGTAGAAATAAAAAAAGGGTTTGAATTAACCTCGAGACTAAAACAAAAATCCATAGTCATAAATGGGGTCATACAAGAGAGAGTGGACCCCAGATTAAGTAACAGTACATACCACAAGAAAAGAGTTTCAACATACGAGTAATGATATCAAGCAATGACTTGAACTCTTATCATGTAGTGAGATCATAAGGATAGTCCTGGTCAGTGCCTAAGCCAGAAGCAACACCCCTTGGTACGAAGTTAGAAAAGTGGCAATTGAGATCCTATTTTCCCCAATGGCTATCCTTGTGGGACACTCCCACTGCATGTGACCCAACTGACCATAGCTAAAACATCAATTCCTCCCTTTATAGTAACAACCATAGTGCAACAGGATATAAAACTGATAGGAAGGATAGGGTGGGGCTGATTGGGCTTCACCAGCCCAGAAATAATAATTACCAGAAAATTAAGGATAAGGGACACTGACAACCACCTGGGGACTTCCTCGATTCCCTTGCCCAGACCATTGTACACCACCTCTACCATTATTTCTCTGACCCTTTCCCCAATTTGAATATTGGGACTTTTTTTCTCTGCTTATTTCTTAACCCTGCCTTATTATTTCTCACACCAATAGAACCAGACTGGCATAATAGAGATGCTATTATTTTGGTAAAAAATGAATAGAATATCAAAACTCAGCATTGGTAAAATCTCTTTAAGGTGACTGAGCTTGAGTGTCACCTTTCGAAGTGAGGTTAGTGGAGACTGGTGGAACTCCAAGGGTAAAACTAGAAGTGGCAACCCTCGAATAGGTTTGTACCTCATGAGTTGAACAATATTAATCCATGTTATTCTCGGGTTAGATGGATGAGTTTTTATGATCTTTAGATCATTGAAAAGACATGATCTGAAAGGTGAATAAAAGAATATTTAAGGGAGAGTTTAAGACCCTAGACCCTATAGCCCAAAAATAGAACAACAAGAAAGTAAAAAATTCCTAGATGTATCATATACTCTCTCTATAAGTGTGGTCTGCAACACACCTATATAAAAGAGACTCTACTTGACACGGCTTTGTAGATACCCCATGACACCGAAACCTAAGCTTTGATACCAACTTGACATGATCTGAACTAGGGCCTTGTCATAATAGACATCTCAGGTCCAACCAAGACCAGAGAACATCCTTGATACCCACTCCAAATAAACAACATATACCTTGAGTCAAATAAATTCTAGATATATAATAAAATAGAGTATTTTAATAAATAATAACTTTGGAATAATTCTGCATTTGAGACCAACTCAACCAAGTCAATCCTGTCAATAGCCAACTAACCAAAATAATAACCCTATTACATGTCATAATCATCCCATAACCAAGTCCACAATTATCCACATAAAGCCTCTAAACAATGTCCAAGAATATCAAGTCGGGAAAAGCGCTCGACCATAGCCAAAAGCAAATATCAAGGGAATAGTAAAAGCATAAGATAAACCATAACATAAAATGGTCCTTCTAAAGAATAGAAACTCACCTCTTCAGTTTGACTCAAGCTATCCTTGAGTCACCAAGTCATTGAGTAGGAGGTATGATAGTATGGTCGATTCCTACATTGCATAGGGATATAATGCCTGAAGATAGGTTAGCAAGTGAACGCTACGATATACTCAGGAATAAGGATAAAGTAATGTCATTATTAAAAATCAAAATAAATAACCATATGAAATCACATAGGCATACACACATACATATATATGCACACACCTCATGTCGGGAAAGGGAATTGGGTTTAGCATGCATTAAAAATCTTTAACTTGAGTTGTGTAGCTTTACCATCATGATCTACCCATGGGATATATTGGTTCAGCATTACCCACCTATTTACCTTATGACTTGGTCTTCTAAGTCATACCCACATTATACGACTAGTAAGCTCATGTCGTATGATGACTAGAGAGTTCAAAACCTCAAAAATTTCTAAGGGTCAAACTCAGGGTGTTTTAAGTTAAGGGCATTGGACATGATTGGTCTTTAACTTGATTTTCCATGGTTTATTATGAAACAATTATGCTTTATTAATTTTATTGAACAAGGTGGGGTGAATGGGAATGGTAAATTGAATTCTAAAGTACCATGGATTCCCCAATTACTTGGTTTTACTCTTGGAAATTATATGGCCTCAAACTGTTTGTGAAATTTCCATTGAATATGATTTTGTCATATAGTTTGACTATTCTTGAATCTTTGAATTACATAAATGGTTAAAGAAACATGAATTGATTTTGGTTAGTTTCATATGGTTTTGGGGAAGGCCTTGGAGGCTATGGTATGATTAGAAATGATTTTGGTTTGATTGGAAATGGTGGGTAAATTTAGGACAGTCAATCTACATAGTTCAGGTTAAGGTTTTAAAATTTATGCTAAACCCTATTTCCTTTCCCAACATATGATATATATATATATATATATATATATATATATATATATATATATATTCGTACTGCATAAGATGTTATGCATTGGTTTTACTAGTTTTCATATTATGGATCATGGCATTATTTTATTTCCTTAACCTTGAGTTATATGCTAGCGCTCCAACCACTAACCATCTTCAGACACTGAAACCCCATGCAATGTAGGATTTGGCCATACTCTACTCCTCCTACATAGTGACTAAGATTCAAGTTCAGTTCACGAGTTGACATTGAATTGGTGAACTTCCATACATCGTAAGTTTATATTTTATGTTTTGGTTTCTTATGTCTTGGAATTTATTTTAGATTGGTTTTGGCTATAGTCAGGGGTATGTCCCAACACTTTATTGGTATTCGGTTTTGTTAGAGGCTTTGTTGGACTATTATGGACCTGGGTATTGTCGATGTTTTCGAATATTGATTTGATATTCTTTTGGATTCTTATATATTTTATCTTTTATTGGTATTCATCCACTGCTAGGTGTTCTTGGCTATATTAGAATAGTCTCAGGTGGCGATCTCCAGTCCTTGGTGGACTTGGGATGCCTGTCCTAGTTAGGAGGCCCTGGTTCAGGTCATGACAAAGATGGTATTAGAGCCTAGGTTTTAGTGTCATGGGGAATCCATAAAGCCATGTCTAGTAGAGTCTTGCTTATGGGTATATTATATACCACAGTTATTATCAAGAGGCTACGAGGCATTTAGGGGATGTTTCTCATTCTTTCATACCCTATATCATGTGATTGTGTTATCTATATGAAAGTTATCCAATTTTCTTATTTGCTCTACTTTGTGGGCTATGTATCATTATTGAGATGATACAAGTACGTAGTCTTAGATTCCTAAAAGTATGGTCCTCTTTGAATGAGTTACCAAAAGTCATGGGATGGCACATGGACTCAAAAAGAGTCCATTAGTACATCAAGGTGTATTGGTTTAGGCGGGTACCTCTAACTTTATAAATCTTTCTCTTCAGCCCAAGTAAGATGTGTAAAATTTTGCCTTTCAAATACTTTATTATTGACATCTCGCTTAAGGGATGGATCTTTATTCATTTATCGGGGTGGTATTTTAATTTGAAGAGGTAGTATCAATTGGGGTGTTGTGACCTATGAGTAGAAAGGTGATCCTGGGGTTAGTGATATGAATCTTATATTCAGATTTTGAAGTGAGGATAACTTTTAGTGAAAAGAGATCATTGGAATTGGATGACCTTTATGTGTGGTGTTGGTATTGGTATACTTTTATGGTGTTGGGTAAGGTGCACCAAAGACTAGAAAACTTATGACAGTTGGTAAAAGAGAGTGGTTAGTTGCAATATTTGCATCTTTAGTTGAAATGATAATTAGCCCATGAGGACTAGATGTGGTAGTGGTAAAATAAATCATAGTTTGTAAATGGAAGGATTGGTCGACTAATAATTTATGAATTCAACATTCACTTAGGGAGGCCATAGAAAGAGGGGACTTAGTGCTATTTATAGAATCTAGAAGATAGTTGGGGTGTGTACACGAGTAAGTAGATGTAATCTGAGGAGGTGAATGTTCCATAGATCATAAGGGGTTAGGTAATAAGATTGAGATCGACTATCCTTATTTGGTGGTTTTAATACACTATGAGTCCCTTGATTTTTATCTAGTAGTTGTAAGTTGGTATGGTATGTGAGAAGAGGTGTAAGTCATATTAAGGTGTGATAGTAATATAGTGAGGAAGAATGTGCTTGTGGGCCATAATTAAGTTAAATAATAAATTTAAGTAGATTTATCTATTTGGTGGACTAGTATATTATGCAGGATATTTTATTGGTGGTCTATGATTGATGCTAGACACTAAGCTAAACTTTAGATGTTAATTATGGTGATGAGAATATTAGCTCGAGGATAGTGATGCAAGATCTGTGGGAGTGAATTTGTAGGTGTGTAATTGTGATATATGCATGAGGTCTAATGTTGAAGTAGAAATAGTGGTTAAATTATTGGATGGATAAGAGCCTTAGGTTATAAGAATAAAGTGTGCTTGGTCTTGAGTTATGAGTGCTATTTATTCCTAGCTTATGTTCTTAAATTTCTTAGTATGGAGAAGTCTAGGGATTTGTTATATGGTGTTATGTAGAGCTGAATTAAGGGATAAATAGATAGACTATGTGAACCCTTGGTGTATTTTAAAAGTTTTGTTAAGCTATGAGGTTATGATATTAGAGGTGTAAGGCTAGTATTCTAAGGATTTGAAAATCTAGTGTCAAGTGTTTAGAAGCATGGATGTCCATTCCCATGTTAATGTTAGTCATAAGGCGATGACTTTAGGGGTTGGAGGAAGTTATGATTAGTGTCCCCTAAGGAGATGTCCTAGAGAGAATTTAGTATCTGTATATTAAAGTTGTTGAGGGGAGTTTTGTATTCTTGTGCATAGTGATACCCCTCTCCCCTAATTGTATGGAGTGTTGTGTGTATAGATTTAGTAAGGGGATATACTTTCAAAATTGGGATAGTGACCTTTAAGCTAAGGGGAAGATGATACAGATCTTGAATTATCTCATGATGGTGAATTTCAGGGGTGAGTCATGATAAATCTATTCTTACTGTAGCCAATTCCTCCTATTTTGGTTTAAGGGGAAATTCTATTAACTCCACCATATTCAAATGGTGTCTATGCATAAGTTTATAGTTCTCTATACAATCTTTATCTGTGTTTCGGCCCTCTAATTATGATCTAAGTGTTTCGATGTGTGGAGACCTTGGTTCTTATTAGATCATATCTTATGTCACAAAACCCATCTTGAGTGGTGCAACAAATATGTGTTGCATCAAAATACTGTTACTCCTATTTCCAAAGCTCGTACTCTACTCCCTAAGTTACTCTTCTAGTGTCAGGATGGTGGTGGTTATGGAAGCATAGTAATGTTCTAAATTAGAGAGTGGTTGATATTTCTTGAAAAATTTTGGTGTGGCTACTCGTACTTAGGTTATAGATGAAGTGAGAAGAGTGAGTTGAAATTTTGGTTATGTGAAATAGTTAGGAGGGAAATATGTGGTGACAAAAACCCTTGTGAAAGTGACTAAGGTTGTTGGGTTTTTGGTGGGGAGAGCCGTAAAGTGGGTGTAGTAAGGATAAACTTGAATATTGTGACTGATAGATACATAAATCATGGGGTTATGTGGCTAGTACTCTTAATAAGACACGATGTTGTTTGACTACAGTGATAGGATAGAGTAGTATTCTTTTATGGATGTAAGGTATAGGGTCCTATAGCTTAAGCTAAAACTTTTAACTCCAAATTAGGCTTTAACATGGAAACAATGTATAATTAGACTCCGGCTCTTGTAGCAATAAATATTGTGGGGGAAATTGTAAGATTGAAATGGTGAAGTGTGGTATTCATAGTTGAGAAGTATTATGATATTTAAGGGCTATTAGTATAAGACCCTCAAATTTTCCATCATTTTTTTGACCCTTACATATTTTAAACATCGATTTTTGACTTAAATGATGTTTGGGTATGTTAATAGGATCATCCAAAGGAGTTTCAGAATTTTTCAATGGGGTTTGAGGAGGTTTCCAATCCTGGAGGCAGTAAGACTCTGCGATATTGGCATGCCACAGAGGTTAGTCTCTGCGATAACCTCCATGACACGGAGGCTGGACCTCTGTGATAGGGTCCGCGTCGCAGAGGATAGCCTCTGCGATAAGGTCCGAGACATGGACCTAGGTAAAATTTTGGTTGTTTGGATTTTTTCACTTGGGGTGAGGAGCTTTGGTTCATTTACCCTTTGTACTACCTTGATCTCGTTGTTGCATGATTTGTGCCTAAATAATTTACTTGGTAATGCCATTACGCCCTTTTATTTTAATTCCTATACGTGTTTTGTTGAGGGAGAATTCTTAATGTGAAGTTACATACTTTGTTCCATACTTCTAAAGCTTCAAAAGATTCCTATCCATCATTTGAGGACAAATGATTCCAAGGAGGAGATAATATAACACCCCATATTTTCGGGCTAGTATTCAAACTGTTGTTTCTACGTGTATATACTCAAATCAAAATATTTTTATATAAATATAATTGTCATGATCATTATCCTAGTGTGAAAAGTGATTTTGAGGGGAATAATGTTCGTAGTAACCACTTGGAGTGAAGTGGAGTTAGGAACTTTTGTTATCGACCAAATTTTGGAATTCAATTCCACCAGGGTCAACTTTAAATGTATATAACTTCCTGAATATATGGAATTTTAAGGCTCAAAACCCACTAAATTAAATATAAGTGAGTCCTATTCCAACACATCTAATTTTTCCTTAATCCGATACCCGAGCAAAAATTTATGAGCATTTTATTGAGTAGGCAGTAAAGGTCTGCATTGGCAGCGTGGCACGGACCTCATCATGGAGATTACCCTCTGTGATGCGCTGATGCTTTAAATTCAGGTAGTTTTTAGTTTATTTTACTTAGGATGAGGGGTATTGATGTCCTTTAATTTATAAGCGACCTCTAAATACTATATTAACCTATTTTCATCAGTTTTCACGACACAACATCGATTATTTCACTCTCAAAAATCCTCTCTCAAATCTCCCTGTTCAAGTCAATGCTAGGGTTCAAGGAGGTGGTTATCTAGGGTCCTAAGGGTGTTGTCTTCTTCAAGTTTCTTGGTAATTAAGGAATTTACTTCTTTCCCTTGAATTTATAACTTCATTAATTGTATAAATTGATATAAAATTTGTAGTTTTGAGGTGGGTTTTGGTTTAGTTGAGGGCATTGGACATGATTGGTCTTTAACTTGATTTTTCACGGTTTATTATAAAAAATCATGCTTTATTAATGTTGTAAACATGGTGGGGTGCATGGGAATGGTAAATTAAATTTTGGGATACAATGGATTCCCTAATTACTTGGTTTTGGTCTTGAAAATTGTATGCCCTCAACTGTTTGTTAAATTGCCATTGAATATGATTTTGTCACATAGTTTGAATATTCTTGAATCTTTGCATTTCATAAATGGTTAAAGGAACATGAATTGGTTTTGGTTGGTTTCATATGGTTTTGGGAAAGGCCTTGGTTTGATTATAAATGGTTTTGGTTTAATCGAAAATGGTGGAGTCTAATAAGGTTTAATGGTTTATATGGCATAAGGTAATAGACTTGCAAGCTCTAATTTTGGTATAAAGATACCAACGGTTAAAAGAATCTTTGATAAATGGTTGGAATGTGTAAATGATTTTAATATAGGCTTAAAGGGGGTTGTGTAGCAAAGCCGTGGAAGGTGGAGGTCTCAGGGGGGACCGACACTGGAAACTCATGTTTGCCAATGTGAGAGTGGTCTTGATCACCGTGTGCATAATGACACACTTTATATTTTCGGGATGTACTAGTCATCTCAAGTTTTTTTCTCCGATCGTGCGGCTAACACGCACTGGAGCTCTTTCAACAGGGGGACCTGAACCCGTATAGCTCATGGGTGGTTTTAGGACGGTCAAGCTACACAGTCCAGGTTAAG
Organism: Capsicum annuum; assembly: GCF_002878395.1. Classification (NCBI taxonomy): domain Eukaryota; kingdom Viridiplantae; phylum Streptophyta; class Magnoliopsida; order Solanales; family Solanaceae; genus Capsicum; species Capsicum annuum. Next base: position 15,344 of record NW_025851349.1, read on the forward strand.
GTTTTAAAGTTCATGCTAAACCCTTTCCCTGCATATGATATATATATGTACTATTGCATGAGATGTTATGCATTGGTTTTACCGATTTTCAAATTATGGATCATGACATTACTTTACTTCCTTATCACTGAGTTACATGCTAGTGCTCCAACCGCTAATTGTCCTTAGATACTGTATCCCCACATGATGCAGGATTTGTCCATACTTCTACTCCTCTTGCACAGTGACTAGGATTCGAGATCAGTTCACAATTTGACATTGAAGTGGTAAGCTTCCATACATCAGAATTTTACATTTTTTGTTTTGATTTCTTATGTCTTAGAATTTATTTTAGATTTGTTTTGGTTATGGTCGGGGGCATGTCTCGATACTTTATTGGTATTCGGTTTTTTAGAGGCTTTGTTGGACTACTGCGGACATGGGCATTGTGGATGTTTTTGGATATTGATCCGATACAGATTCTTTTGGATTCTTATTACATTTTATCTTTTATTAGTATTCATCCGCTGCTAGGTGTTCTTGATTGTGTTGGAATAGGCTCAGGGGGCGGTCTCCGGTCCTTGATGGACTTAGGATGCCCATCATGGACAGGCCTTGGTTTGGGTCGTGACAAAAATACTATCAGATCCACGAGAAGTACGAGGCAACCCATTCACGAAGTCTATAGTGATTTGCTCCCATTTTCACTAGGGAATGGGTAACCTCTAAAGCAAACCACTAGGCTACAAATGCTTGGCCTTCATCTATTGACAACATAGGTAATGAGCCACAAAATCTGCTACATCCTTTTTTATAACACCCCATCAGTAGTGCTGTCTAAAATCACGATACATTTTAGTCACTCCTCGATGGATGTTATTCCTACAACAATGAGTCTCATCCAATATATCAATCTCACCTAATCACTCACTCTCTACACGCAAACTCAGCCTTCATTCCTCAAAACTCCATTGGAATCAAGCGAGGTCCTTAACCTGAATCACTCTTAACTCACCATCATCAAATTGATGAGCCCGAATCTTCTCCATCAAGTAAAATCTAGCTTCCATAAATGTTAAAACAAGCCCAGGTGTTGAAATATCCAACCTAACCATTTGGTTAGCCAAAGACCGAACCTCTAAAGCCAAAGGCCTCTCTCATGTCAAAATATGTGCCAATCTACCTATGCTAGTCAACTTTTGGCTTAAGGTATCCACAACCACATTTGCCTTGATAGAATGATAGAGAATAGTAAGGTCATAATCCTTAAGCAAATCAAGTTAACAACACTGCCTCATGTTAGGATCTCACTGTACTAAAGACTAAGGTGATAGGAAAAGATCTCACACGGACTCCATACAAATAGTGCCTCCACATCTTCAAAGGAAAAACAATTGCGCACAACTCCAAATCATGGGTCGGGTAATTATTCTCATAGGCTTCAAATGAAGAGAAGGATATACGATCACCTTACTCTTCTGCATTAACATTATACCTAACCCAACACTAAAAGTATCATAGAAGATGGTAAAACTCATTCTCTCCCTGGGCAAAGTTAAGATAGGGGCTGAGGTCAACAAATCCTTAAGCTTTTGGAAGCTCATCTCACAAGCATCAAACCACTGAAAGGAAATCTTCTTCTGAGTCAATTTAGTTAGCGGAGACGCAATATATGAAAAACCCTCAACAAAGCACTGATATTAACCTGCTAAACCAATAAAACTCTGAATCTCAGTAGGGTAATTAGGCGTAGACCAATCATGAACCACTGTAATATTGGACGGATCGACCATAATACCAATTCTTAGTCACCATATAATCCAAGAAAGAGATAGACTCCAACTAATAGTCACACTTGGAGAACTTAGCATGCAACTTCTCCTCCCCAAATCTCTGAATTACAATCCGAAAGTGCTCTTCATGGTCGACCTCACTATTGGAACAAACCAAGATATCATCTATAAATACAATAACAAAGCAGCCAAGATACAGTTGAAATAACACCTTCATCAACTCTATGAACACAACTGGGCATTGGTTAACCCGAAGGACATGTCTAAGAACTCATAATGACCGTATCAAGTCAAAAAAGTTGTATTTGAAATATCCAAATATCTAATCCTTAACTGTGATACTCAAACCTTAAATCAATCTTCAAAAACCCTGAAACACCTTGAAGCTAATCAAAAAATCATCAATACGAGAACGAAAACACTTATTCTTAACCATCACCATGTTCAACTGTCGGTAATCAATGCACATTTGCATAGACCCATTATTTTTCTTCACAAACAAGACAGGTGCATCCTAAGTTGATACACTAGCTTGGATAAATCCCTTATCCAATAACTCCTGCAAATGATTCCTTAATTCCTTCAACTCTGTTGGGGCCATCCTATATGGAGGAATAGAAATGGGCTTGGTGCTCGACTCAACATCAATAGCAAATTTAATATCACAATCCAGAGGCATACCAGACAAATCCATAGGGAACACATCTATCAACTAACAAACAATATGAACAAATTATGGGCCAAATAAGATGGACAGCTCTCTACCAAATGATGAGCCTGAAGAAATAGTATAATTCTCTTAGGACCCGAATAAAGCACACCCTTTTAAGCTACCCTTGGCACACCCGATTAAGCTAGAGTTAGGTCTTAGCTTAATAGTCTAGGACAACATGATAATGAGCTAACCAATCCATACCCATGATGACATTAAAATCTACCATATTTAGCATAATCAGATCTACCTAAGTCTTCCAACTCACAAAAGTCACAACACAATATCAATGCTCTCGAGCCACCACTAAAGAGTCTCCTACGGATATAGATAAATGGATAGGCATGGAAAGAGGCTCACTAGTTGAATCAAAACCAGAAGCAAAATATGTAGACATATAGGAGAAAGTTAATCCTGGATCAAATAACACAGATGCAAATCTAAAACAAATAGGGACAATACCTATGATAACAACATAAGAAGACACTGCCTTTAGTCTAACGAGTATAGCATAACACTTTCCAAGTCCACTACCTGACTAAGTAGCCCTGTGACCACCACCAGGGGCGCCACTACCTCTGCCTTGCACATCTCTAGAATAACCCCTATTTCTCACTATCAATATAGGAGTAGGACCAAAATATGGTGGGGACAGTCCTTGGCTAAATGTCTAACCTCATCCTACACATAGAAAATGCTATGACCTAATTGAATAAAGAGAGGTACGACTGAGCTAAAATGACCACTCAAAGCTGTTGAACTAGAAGAACCACTACCTTAACCTTGTAAGGATGCCTGTACTGGTCTACCATGATAACCATGGGAGCCTATAAAATCTCTACCTCGAGGAGTCTGACTGCTAAACTCACCTAAATAGTACATACTCTTGGGACTCCCTGAGATGCTCAAAGAATAGTCTCAGTCATCTTCACATGATCCACTATACTTTGAAATGATTCCCCTGAAACTACCATTTGAGCTGTATCTAGCTAAAGTTAAACATCCAAACCCTTTACAAACTTTTGTATTTTCTCAGACTCGATGGCAATACTAGCATAAGAATATCTAGAAAAGGCATAGAAATATGCTTCATACTCTACAACAGTAATGAAGCCCTACTCTAAGTGATCAAACTCATATATCATCCCTTAGATTGAAAGGCAAAAACCTATCCGAAAAGGCCTCAGCAAACTAATCTCAAGTTATCTCTAGCAAACCAAGAGATCTATAACTAACAAGTGACCTCCACTAATCCCTGGTGGCATATCTCAATTGGTAAGTAGTGTAAGCAACTCCATGCAAGTCAAGCAACCCAAGGTTATAGAATTTTGCCTGACAACTAATCAAGTACTCATAACCATCCTCACCCACAACACTACCGGACCTGGGTGGACCCAAGCAGGCGAATCTCTCAAACCTATTTTGATCCTTAAAAGACATAACTGTACTCATAATAATAGGAGACATAGTGAATCTGGATGACTGAGATCCCACCTAATGGGGTAACATAGATGAAAGATAAACTCCTAATCTCGAAATACTATACTTTAATATTGACACCGAAGGAGGAATAATATTCAGAGTCTGTGGGGTACCATAAGCTAATATCGGTACCACTAAAGAATCCATACTCAAAATCAAAGGGACACCATAGGTAGACTCTAGCACTGGTGGAGGTACAATACTTAGAGTTAGAGGAACACCAGGTATACTCAAAAGAGCATCCTCCAAACACGTCAATGGATATATTAATAACCCCTCTAATACCGGGGTAGAAGAACTCTATGGGACCAATTTAGGCCCCAACTTGCTTAACCTACAGCTCAGGGGTGAGCCCTCTTGTACTACCTCTAGATGGGGCTAATCCTCATGCTCGTCCTCTACCTTGGTCCCATCCATGACCTACAACTCTTCCCCTAGACTAAGCTCTCTTCTTAGATGATGGATTTGCATCTTTAGCCCTATGAGATATAGTTCTCACTATCTACATAGAAAAGAGTAAAACTCAATTTAAAATATAGTGTATGGAAAGATTAGCATGATAAGAAAAATATAAGGAAAATTTTCCCAAAGCTGTCTTATAGCTCTTGAAAATAGATACGTATGTCTATGTATCGATTTGTGAGACTCTACTATACACCTTATTCTTACACTGATATGACCAATGAACTTGAATGCTCTGATATCAATTTGTCATGACCTCAAAACTAAGGGTGAAGATGACACTTATCATGGAAAGCATTGACCAGTAAGCCAATCACCCAAAATGATATAAATAAGAAAATAATACCAAATACTAAGGCAAGGCTTCTAGAGTGAAGCTGAACCACATATATACAAGAATAACGGAAAAATACATAGCAACTATACCATAAATCACCCCAAATACCTGTGTCATAATGCAAGAACTAACTAAGTACATCTTAAAGTCAAAATATACAATTGAAAATCCAAAAAAGGAACATAAATCTATCTCTAAGTATGAGTAGAGGATCTATTCTAAAAGCATAGATCGATTACTATCTCAAAAATTCTCTAAGCACCGCCTGATATTAACTACCGCATGATACACTTATACCTGGATCTGCACCAAAAGGGTACAGTAGGGATGAGTATGATCCATTTATACTCAGTAAGTATCATAGGCCAACTAAACAAAGTTGAAAATAAAGTATATAAATACATGTTACGGGCACGTCACCTATAATCATAAAATGTTTCAAATAGTAGCCCTCACTATATCCACTTGTCATGACTAGAACTAGGTCCTGGACATGACGAGTTTCTTAAGTCCCACATGGACCAGAGATTAGCCCCTACACTTAACCAAACCAAACACAACATCTCCCAATGTCGGATGAATTCCAAAAATAACAAGATAGCATGCAACAAACTTAAAGAAAGTCAAAACAAGCCTATACCCAATGATCGACAACCGGCCAAACAATCAACCAATACCGCCTAATATCCACAGTAATCCAAACAAAGCCTTCTAAATAAATAACCAAAACCAATCTTAGCCGGGACATGTCCCTGACTCTGACAGATGACAATGAGAATGAAAATTATAATGTTAATAATAATGAAGGTAACTATCAACTCAAATATAAGAATGAAAGTTGGTGAAATGCTTAAGATTTTAGGGGAATGGAATCTCACCACTTCACCACTACACCATGTACCGACAGACCAAACCGACCGGCCTAACTCTGCACAGAAAAAGAGAAGTAGCTTTGGTGCCTGCATCCTATAGGCATACAACATCTATAGATGGTTAGTGGGGTGAACACTAGCGTGTAACTTAGACATAAGGATAACATAATTCGATGATCAACAGTTCAAAATCCGTTAAAACAAATGTATATAATCAAATAAATATATATATATATATAGATATATCATATATCGGGATAGGGAATAAGGCTTAACATGCACTTTAAAAACTTTAGCCTAGATTATGTAGCTCAACCATCATAATATTTACCCACGGGCTATATGGGCCCTAACTCTCACCCTCTGTTGGGCCTCAGTACATGTAGCCACACAAATCGGAGAACAATCTTACATATATGCACAGGAGACTCAAACTCCCAATCATAAACTAAGGTGACTTAAACGACCGATTATATGATGATGTGCGGGGGACTCGAATCTCCATAATCATGTAATAATAATGAGGGGTACTCGAACCTCTCTAGTCACTTTGACCCCCACTTAGCAAATACAGTTTCTAGTATCGATCACTCGGACCTCCACTTTTATGACTCAGCTGGACAACTCCTATTAAAGCCCAATTAAAAACATTCATCACACATTCTCATTTGTTGAGCCAAATTTAAAATTAAGGCATACATTATTGGTATCGTCATATCAACTACACTTGAAAGGTAACAACAACATACAAAAACAATTACATCACTTAGAGGAATTCACAACCCCCTTGGTTCAGTTATGCAATAACTTATGAAAACACAAACCCACATGGTTCAATTCAAAATCATAATGTAATAGTTCAAGAATAGTTCAATCTTACAAATTCCCACATTTATCATAATTAAAACCAAATTTCACAATAAGGGGTTAGGGTCATAACCACTTCAAAAGTCACAAGTTTGGAAAAATCACAATTTCCTAGTTCATTCACCATACCCATGCATCCACCAGTTTAAAACCATAATTAAAACATGAATAATCATATGTAAACCATGGGAAAACATTATTCAACAACAAGTATTCAAAACCCTCAACCCTTGATTTCAAACAAACATAAATATCTTATGAACATTACTTTAAAACTTATGCTTTAACAAATTTACAATGAGGGAAGAGTAACATGCCTAAAATAACAAGTTTTATGGAAAGAATCCAACCCTTGAGCCCTTGGATGACCTACTTCTTGGAAACCCTAAGTATGAGTGCTTGAGAGAATTGAAGAGAGCTTTTTAAAAGTATTTTAGTAAGTTAAAAATGCTAATAGATACCCCAATAGGTTTTTAAGTCATGGGTAACATTTGGGATATAGGGGAAATGTCCAAAGTGCTCTTAATTAAAAGATTGAAAAATTATCGCCAGTGACTACGTGTCACTATACAACTCATATAGACACATTATGACTCGACACCCTAAGTCATAACTAAGACAGTTCCCAGGACACCCACACATAGTTGACCCTACAACTCAACTGGAACCACTCATTATGGAACCGTATGACTCACAAGGTCCAGTCGTAGTCAACACAAAACCTAATTAGGTAAACACTATACATCCTATATTTTTCACCTAATGACTCATAATAAGTACCTTACGACTCATAGTTAGCCACTCATACTCAGAGCAAAACTTTGCCACTTAATTTATAATTTGGTCATGATTTTATCCCTACAGATCATCATGGGTCTTTATGACTCGTGTCCCCAAGTCGTACCCAGGGTAGTAACTCAAATACTATTTATCGAACACCTTACAAGTAGGTTCTTATAACCCATCAAGACACTCTACGACTCATAGGGTGAGTCGTAGTCAGAAGAGTAAGGATAAGATTGTAGAAATTTTCAAGGACCAAAAACCTGGGGCATTACACCATTGGTAGTTCTAAGATATATCATATATACCAGGTACAAGTATGGAAAAGAAACATAGAGTGGATAGACATCAATCAAACACAAAGTATAGTCATGAAAGGTGCATAATCTATGAGATACAATGAGAATAAACATGATAATAATGATACGATATGTCTAAGGTTGTCTCAAAACCTCCATATACACCTATCGAGCTCTTTTCCTGATGGGTTTTTAAAGATGTCACATTTTTTTGTCAAAAAAGCCAACATTTCCACAATAGTACCAATGCCTCATGAATGTATATGATATAAGGATGTAATGAACACAACTAACCAAAATTAGAATTTAAAAACTCAACCAATATACCAAGAACATTATCTAAAAATCCACTCATAAACCAACCATCCATGATCTAATATAATTTATGTACCAGTAGAGTAAGACATGCAATTGTAATGACCCTTTAGGTCATTCTCTATATTTATGCTTATATTAACCATTTGAGCTTCTCCGTAGTTGCTCCAAGTCATTTATGACTTAGTGGAACTGACAATTTGGTTATCGGGCAATTTGTTTGGTTTTAAGAGCCAATTCTTTTTTTAGAAGTCTTTGCGGGTTCCAAATGGCTACCGGGAGAAAATATCAGTGAAACAATCTCAGATGCATATTTTGAATATGTAAGTAGATCTAGAATATAGATTTTAGTTTAGGAAGATCTTTGGTTTGGGTCCCAATGCACCCGAGCTTATTTCGACCTATTGGTCAAAAAGTTAAAAATTAGAAAGAATGGTTGTGGGACCCATATTTGGTTGAAATGACCTTAGATAAAAAATATGACTTTTCCATCACATCAAAACATCGATTTTAATCCAGGGAGACCCTTGGTTTAGGTCCCAAGGCTCCCAGACTTATTTTGGGCTATTGAGAGGATTTTTTAAAAAATGATGAAACTATAGATGTGGGCCCCACTTTTTACCTAAATAAACTCTGAATAAAGTTTAGGTAATTCTAATAGATTTAAAATGTGGTTTACACTCAAAATTCACTATTGGTTTATGTTTAGATTTTGGATGAGTTTCGAGGGTCAAAAACTTATTTTTGAGTTTGATGTCATCTAGTGCCACCGCGATCGTGGCCACGAGTGTAGGATTGTGAGTAGTGTGATTGTGGACTATAAGACCATGATTGTAACATTTGAGTACTTATAGGGGCTATATAAAGTCCCTAAGATGTATTTGGGGTATTTCCCCTTCACTATTTAGACCTAAAACCCCTAAAATGAGTGTAATAACTCAAAATTGGTTGGGGGGTGGGGGTGGATGAATTGGAAGCTTAATTATCACCTTTTATAACAATTATCTTCAATATTAAGGTAAGAATTTATTGATTTCATGCTTGAATTTCTTAGTTTTGATTCAAAACCCTAGTTTAGCTTAGGGGTTGATTTTAGCTCAAAGTATGCTTATTTTTTTACCAATTCTTTAAGGGTTATGATTCCTTATTCATTTATGAACATTGGGTTGGTCTTATAAACTTATTTTTTGTATGTGGGACCCATTTGGGATTTTGGTGTCATTTTTGGACCCAAAGCATAATAGTGCAATATGGGTATCATTAGACTTGTATTGATGAGTAGATTATGATTTTAAAAGTGTGATGGTATTTTGAGGATTTTAAAGTAATGATGAGCATGTGGTGCATGAAGCGAGGTTTTGTGGTTTGGCCTTGAGGTAGTCTTCTATATTTTTTTCTTCATATATGATGTGTGATATATGTTGCATGTGAATATGGATGTTAGGCTTGATTATGAGTAGGATAACTTGGCCCTGATTATTGATGTTTTAGGGAATAGATAAGGGTTTTGGACTCATAAGATGGCATGTTTATAACCCTTTTGTATCCTATTGCCTTCCCTCTTTAGTTTAGATTAGTTATAGCATGGATATGATATAATGCTATATTTGGAATATGGTTCTAGCATTTGAAGCATGGTTTGTGTATTTAGCCTTATTGGGCTTGTGTGGTAGTCTTGAAACCTCAAGTTAGGTAGAATTGACTTGAGTACCCTTGTTTCTAGTCGAAGTTTCTATCTTAGGCTTAAATATGGCTTACTTGATATGTAGAAGATGAACTAGATATATTTGCCTAGTTTGGGGCATAATATGTCTAATTATGGAAATTATGGGTTAGAAGTGGGATCGTTCAGCCCACTTAGGCCTAAGCTTGTGTTAAGTCTTATGGATTTAGTACGGATGTTAGATATAGATGAGGCTAGTAAACCTTAGAATAAAGTTACTTCATAACTTGGTAACTTGTATTGATGTTCCCGGATTATGGTTTTTGAGTTATGGTTATGATACTTTTTTTGGAAGTGATGTTGGGAATTTAGAGATGATATTCCTCCTTGATACGTTATATGGCCTATAGAGATGCTATTTCCTCTTAGACTTGATAATTGGCTTTTAGGGATGCTATTTCTTCTTAGACTTGATGATTGGCCTATAGAGATGCTATTTCCTCTTAGACTTAATGATTGGCCTATAAAGTTGCTATTTCCTTTAGTCATGATTGTTAAAGTTATAGAGACGATGTTCCTCTTGGATATGTAAATTGTCATAGAGAAGTGATATTCCTCATAATCATGATGTATGATCTATTGATATATGATATCCTATAGATGATTACATTTCTATATATATTATGCCTACTATATGTGAGATGCCTCTTGTGTGAGAGATGATTACATGTCTATCTATATTATGCCTCCTAAATATGAGATGCCTCTTGTGTGAGAGTTGATTACATGCTTATTGATATTGTGCCTCCTATATGTGAGGTGCCTCCTATATGTGAGATGATTAGAGGTATGCTACCGCTTATAAATATGATTATTGATATGAGTCCTGGATAAGTGTATGGGCCTAAGGCCGTAATTATGATGTTGCGATTATTCTAGGACCATGTTATGATATTGATACAATATATGAGAATTTTTATCATTATAAATTATGTGACTATAGTTTATGAATATAAATATGTATATGTTTGTATAAACATCTCTCCAATATGGGACAGAGGAAGATGCCGTATGATGCTTATGATTCCACCGATTAAATACTGGTGATGGCATGCATAGATTTGGTACATTCATGATTATTATATTGGTAATTGATGTGATTCTCATTAAAATACGATCTTATGACTGTTCTTCCTAATTAAGGGTTAAGCTAAGTGGTAGCTAGATGTTTTTTAGGTGGCTATAGTACTATATGGGTAGAAATCTAATATACTAGTTAATGAACCTTGCTTAGTTGAGATATGGTAACTAGCGATGATTCATATGTGGCTAATAATGATGTTGAATAGTTGATAAATGAGGATTAGTTGGTAAATGATGGTTAGTTAATAAAGGATGTAGTTAATAAGGAATGGTTAGATGATAATTGGTAAATTCTTGACTACTAATGATTAATGGATATAGTATGATTAGTTGATAATAATAAATGGTGGATAAATGGCGATTTAGTCTAGTGATGACTTGACTAGATGCTAGATGTTGGCTATTTAATAAATAGTGGTTAGTTTCTATCCCGTGAGGAAAGATAATGTTTAGGCTAATAACTAGAGATTATCTGATGACTGGTGAACTAGTGATTCTATTATAATAAATGTTGGTTAACTAATAACGAGTAGTTGGAAAGTATTGACTAGATAGATATTCTATGGTGATATGTCTATGTTTATGAGTATTTTAGTGTATCTTATTCGGTTATGGTAACTGTGATGATATTGATACCTGACAAGGCTAGAGGATACTATTGTGATGCTATTGATACCCGACAGGGCTAGAGGATACTAGTGTGATGATATTGATACCCGACAAGACTGGAGGATACTATTTTGATGATATTGACACCCGACAAGTCCGGAGGATACTATTTTGATGATATTAATACCCAAAAATATCGGAGGATACTATTATGAAAATATTGATAACTGACAAGGCCGGAGGATACTGTTGTGATGATGTTGATACCCGGCAAGGCCAGAGTATATATTGATGATGTGTTAAGATCCGACAAGGCCGAAGGTTGGCTATGATGATGATGGTCCTGATGAGGACAATTATGATGAGTTGTGATATTGATTGTATACTTTGCATTCATTCCTGCATGTATATCACCTATCACCAGTATGCACCTATGTCTATTAGTTGATATAGGATGATTGCATGGATATGGGTGAATAATATTTCTTGTGTTGTTGTATGTTGATTGAACCTTCCAAGCCTGGGGCGGTGGGGGTAAGCATAGGCTTGGATAGGTATTTGGTTGTTTGGAGTAGCCGGTTATTCACGCTGTTATTGATATTATTGTTATCATTGTTATGATCATTATTTTTGTCCCGACCATTATTCAAAAAGAATAAAACAAAAGGAAGGACGGAAACCAACTCTTGACTTTGGACATC
>NW_025851350.1:0-1269 GCF_002878395.1 Capsicum annuum
AGGCACGATCAAAAAACCAAAAAAAGGGCCGAACTCCCTCTCTCTCTCTTTCTTCTCTCTCTACACCTCTTCTTTCCTCTCCATCGGCATCCATGGCTGACGCCGGCCAGCTCAGCACCGGATAGCTTCTCTTCCCCTCTCTCTCGACCGCCACGCTATCAGCTAGCTCTCTCTCGATCTACGATCTCTTTCTCCCTGCCTCTATTCTCTCTGGCCTTCGATAGACGGAGCACCATGACAGTCGCCCCCAGTAACCAGCCCCACCATCATTGCACTGCCTTCCACCTGAGAAACCAGCTAGCACGCCATCCCCCTTTGCTTTAGCTTCTTCTATCGTCTCTGCCACCACCACTTCCAATCGGTCGACCATCGTCCTGCCGGAATCACCACCAAAAATAACCTATTAGTTGTGCGAACTCACGAGAAAACCAGTTCTGACCCCTGAGCTCTCGAAACCAGCGACCAAATGCCTCAACACCGACCAACTTCGCCTATTCAAGCGGGTCCCAGCTCTATTTTCGATGAACAGTCGGCGAGATTTCATCGGAAAATCCATCCCAGTCGAAAAACACATCCACAACCGATATTGGTTGATTTTACAGTAGCCAATCACCGTCGAGCAGTTCGCAAATCTTGTTCCAATTGTCCTTCTTCAACTGTTTTGGTTTCGTGGCTGAGTTGATCCATAATCCTGACGTATGATTCATATTGAGATTCTATCCGTGGATTATCGGGTTATAGAGTCAAGATTCGTTGAGCCCGTGAAGTGGTTTCAGTCGATCAATCCGATTTGAAATTGAGGTCCAAATTCTTCAACTATATCTCTTTTCATTTTTGTCTGTGATGTCATTGATTCGTGTAATTCATGTTTGAGTTTGATGGTTATTTTGTGATTGTGTGTTTGAGCTTCTTTAATTATTGTAGTTTGATTGGTTGATTTAATTGAGACTTATTTAATCATGTTGGTTGAAACAAATTTGGGGACGAAAATCAAAAATTGATAAAAGTGAATATTACGATATTTTTGATACGTTGTTGATATTGAATGTGATATGTCGTCGAGCGGGTAGGGAAACAGTAAGCTCGGGTAGGCAAGTTTAGAATTGGTGTAGTGTTGGAATGTTTGGAATATTTGTTGAATGTTTTGTTTGTCGTATTTGAAAAGTGTATTTATTTAACCGGGGAATGCCCCGAGGTAATTTGTATTTACTCACCGGGGAATGCCCCGAAGAATTTTGTACGCAAAGGATGCTCGTGATCAAGGCCCGA
>NW_025851350.1:1369-1936 GCF_002878395.1 Capsicum annuum
CCCGGTGAGTAAATACAAATTACTCACCGGGGAATGCCCCGAAGAATTTTGTACGCAAAGGATGCTCGTGATCAAGGCCCGAGGCATCGGGTAAAGCATAGTTTAGGACTAGTGTAGGTTATTTCAGTATTTTTATTTCGGGACTGTATAACTCGGACTGGACAGTATATTTCGGATCCCTTTGGTTTTTGTTTGTTTGTTTGATTGTTTTACATGTTTTGTGTAGTTTGTACATTGTAGTGTCAATTTAGCCGATACACTCTGTCAAGCGACCGCGGTCAAACCACGGGATCAAGGGGTGCCTAACACCTTCCCCTCGGTCAACAGAATTCCTTAGCCGGAATCTCTGTTCGCAAACCAGTTTAAAGAGTCAATTGGTTTTAAAAAGGATTTTCCAATGGTGACTTGGCACACCAGATTATGCCAAGTGGCGACTCTGAATAAAAAATGTAAATAATCTTTTTTTCGAAACCAATCTTCATTTTGTCACTTTAATAAAAATCCTTTTGAACTTAAAATATAAACCTTTTTTAGAGTACGTAAAAAAGGGGTGTGACAGGAGGGAAT
>NW_025851351.1:0-4390 GCF_002878395.1 Capsicum annuum
AGAAAAATAGAATTATTTTTATTTATTCAATATCACTACATCCATGTTACACTTTTTCAAAGAACAAATACGAGCATTATAGCACATATCATCATTTTTAGGCCATTCTCCCTTTCTTCGGCCAAAATCAATTTTTGTTTCAATTGATCCCTCTCTATTTGCGTGTCATGTAGCAATACTTTAAAGTGATCTCTCTGTTCTTCGGCTTCTTTGAACAAAGTCATAAAAATTTTAATTTTCTTCGCATTGTTGGAGCCTTTGTAGTAGATTAAATTTTACCAAGCCTTGAAAATTTGATGTCTCGGGTCCCGGTCTCAACGTTGATGGACTGATTGAAGGTGATAGCTCATCAAGCCATTTAAAAAACGAGCATGTGCCATTATCCTAGAAAAAATAATAATTACATAACGATTAACTTAACTTTATAAAAAAGACACACATTGCTCACCTTCACAATTGCACAATTATAAAATTTGCGACCTGGATTTGAATTCGTGCGTGACGTCCTCAAGACAACCTCATTCCCACAATGACAGATTAGAGTATTTTTAGAATTGAATGTTTGAGATGCTCGAGACATTGCAAGATTTTTAAAAATAAAACAAAGTGAATGAAATAAAATAATGAGGGATGGACACCTTATATATGAAGTAAAAACAAAGTGTTAACACTGATGGATTACAAAAGTAGCCGTTTATTACCGTTGGAACAGTTTTTTTTTTGGAACTGATGGTGACACTTAATAGATTGTCGTAGATCATGACCTATGTCAGTCATCAATGAGATACCAAAGTCTATCGTAGACTCTCGTAATCGATGGACTCTCAGTAATATGTTAAATAAAAAATATTACAGTAAAAAATATACTTGTGCTGTGAGGGTCCATCGATTCGATTGGTCTATTGTAGACTTATGCCTTAAGAAGAGCATCGGTTGATCTCCTGATTGTGCACTTTATTACTTTATTACCATTCTTTACCTGTGGAGAACATCTTTACCTGCTCTACGCCGCGACAAAGGCTTATATAGTTGATGAGTTTAGCGAGCATTTTACCGAATTAAAGAATAATTGCCCGGAGGCAGCACATGTCCTTGAAAATGTGCTTGGTTTTGAGAAATAGAGTAGAGCACACTTCTCGAGAAATAGGTACGAGGTGATGACCACAAATATCGCTGAGTCGCTCAACTCGGTGTTTATGGATGAACGGGAGTACCCCGTGTCATACATATTCAATTCAATTGCTAGAAAATTTGGTGAAAATTTTAGGGAGCGGCATGCCTTTGTAGCTGGTCAAAACAACAAATTTGTGCCTTGTGTGGAAAAGATCCTAAGGGATAACAAGAGTGCAAATGATTCCTTGTATGTTACTAATGCAAACAGGGGTGTCAACCAATTCACAGTGTTTGGTAATGACGTTACTGCCAAGGTCAATCTGTTGGAGAGTTGTTCTTTTTAGAAATTTGACTTGGTGAAAATGTCGTGCGAACTTGCGATGGCAGCTTTGCGAACAAAGTATGGAGATGGTGTAGGTTATGGTAACTCCATCTACGAGTACTCTTCGCCAATTTATTAAGCTGAAACTTACCTCCCCACGTACTCGAAAGCTATTAACGTTGTCCCTCCAGAGGCCGAATGGACTGTGCCACAGGAAGTGCAAGACACTAAGATTTCTCCATCCCCCAATGATCGCAAACTCGGAAGGAAGAAAGTCAAATGCACTAAGGGCGTCGGTGAGAAATTGAAGTCCAAAAGGAGGAATACGTGTTCAATATGCAAGAAATCCGGGCACAAAAGAACCACATGTAGAATGGCCAACAAATCGTAGACAACTTTTTTTTTTTGCTTCAGTTGTAAAGCTACTATTTTGGGGGATAAATATTCATTTCTGTAGAATTTAATGTTCAATTGTGATCGACTTAAAGCCTCGTCTATGATAGACTATGTAATTTCTACGGTATATCGTTCACACGGTCTATAAAATATTATGTATTAGTTATATGATTACTTATCAAACATGCTATGTTGGTACTTTTACCACCTTATCTCTCCAATAGATTCAATGAATCATTATTTTCCGTTCCCATTTAATGAAAAGCTGTAGAGACTTCTGTTCTCAAGAAAAACCTTTGGTATACGCAAGCCAAACATTTTTTATTATCACACGCGTCGACTAACCATTGGGTGGAATTATGAAAGGACATCTTCTATAGGTTTATAAATAAATTGACTATTTCTATGTAACCCTTCAGCTATACCTAAGCCCAACACACCAGAAATTCTTGTCTTCTTTCTCAAAATTGAAAACATGAATGGCCATCGGATTCTTCTTCGCCCAATCAGATGAGTTCCGTCTCGTCACTATGATTTGTTGTTGCAGCGTAATGACCTTGATCGGCTTTTCTACGGACTGGGAGAAGATCGAGCATACTTGGAGTGTGAGATCCAACGTATTGCTTGTTTTCTCTAAGCAATTCTGGAGAGGCTTGACATGAACGACAATGACTACATCACACCCCCTCCCTCCACACACACTATCCCCCTGAATTTAGTTTAGGTTTTTATTTTACTTTATGTATTTAAGTTTTTTTTTTTTGTATTTGTCACACCCCCTTTTTTCACATACTCCAAAAAATGATTTATTTTAAAGTTTGAAAGGGCTTTACTATTTAAGTGACAAGAAATGAAAATTTGTTTCGGAAAAGGATTATTTACATTTTTTATTCAGAGTCGCCACTTGGCATAATCCGGTGTGCCAAGTCACCTTTGGAAAATCCTTTTCGAAACCATTTGACTCTTAAACTGGTTTGCAAACAGAGTTTTCGACTAAGAAATTCTGTTGACCAATGGGAAGGTGTTAGGCACCCCTCGATCCCGTGGTTCAACCACGGTCGCTTGGTAGAGTGTATCGACTATTTTTAGCATTATGAAATGTATAAACCACACAAAAGAATGCAAAATAATCAAACAATAAACAAAACAAAGCAGTCCAAAACGTAAAGTTCGGTCCAATTATACAGTCCGAGAAAAATAAAAATAAAAAAATACGAAAATATAAATCCTAGTCTAAACTAAATCTAGACTAAGCTCCAATGCCTTACCCGATACTGCGGGCCTTCATCACGATCATTTTCCGCCGACATGATACGTCGGGGCATTCCCCGGTGAATAAATACAAGTGATCTCGGGGCATTCCCCGGCTAAATAAATACATCTGAATTAAACACGATAAACTAGAAAGAAACATTCACACGCACATTCCAACATCCAACGAAACACTTATTCCTAAATTTCCCCTACTCGAACCTACGATTGTCTACCTGCTTGACTTACCATGATACTATCACGAAATTGATAATTAGACGTGAAAGTAACAATAACAACGAATCAAAACAACAACAAATCAAAATTAATCCTAATTCACTTTAACAATTTTTAACTCGCGCCCCAAATTCCCTTTAAACCACATGATTAGTGCATGCTTCGATTTTCCAATCACATCTCATAATTCGAAACCAACATCAAACACAACACAAACAACGAAGATTCAAACCAAACACACAACAAATAAATCATCCACACCCACAACATCAATAAAAAGTCAAAATAAATTAAAGATTCGGTTAGAAGAAATGGACCTCGATGAAACTAATCTTTGTCGATAATAAAGAAATCCGAAGACCAAAATACTCGATCGGAGAACCTCACAATGAACAACTCCAAACTCGATATTGAATTCAACCGGACAGATCGGAAAACCACGACAAAACCTCACGATGAATAACCCACAAATCCGCATAAACTTCAAAAAACAACCCAAGATCCCAGATTCGAAACCCCAAACCAAACAATTTCCAACTAACCTTGCACGAACCAAACCAACTCGAATGGATTTAAAAACCTTAAGAAATAAGAAATATCAAACGAACCGAGACTGAAATTATGAAAAATTGAGAAGACCCATACGCAAAATTTTGTCGGAATCGGTAGAAAACGGACTGGGTGTCATTGCCGATCACCGACATCACTATTTTCGATGCCTGCTGCCGTCGTTGGTCGGACGGAGAGGCAGCAAACGGAGGAAGCTGTGGCTGTAGCAGCGTTATCGCTGCTGTCGTTGGAGAGGTGGAGAATGGAGCAGCTCGGGTGGGCTCGCAAGACGCTGATCGGTGGACGGCTGACGGTGACGATGGCGGTATTGCTGCCGTCATCGGTCGGACGGAGAGGCAGCGAATGAAGGCCTTTTTCTTTTCAGTTTTTAGAGAGAGAGAGTAGAGAGGGAGTAGAGAGAGGGAGAGAACGTGGACTGTGAGAGAAGGAGGCGCCGGCGAGATCTGTTGAGAGAGAGTGAAAGTCTAGAGAGAAGGTCTAGAGAGATGGAGGCTGATTTTT
>NW_025851352.1:0-3277 GCF_002878395.1 Capsicum annuum
CCTTATTAGACTCTGGTGGCGACATTGTTATTTTGCCTCTAAAACCAAAGCCTCTTAGCTCTCTAGCTACCTTAAATTAAGAAAACAATTCCTTGTAGGAATTATCATTTTGTTGCATGGACCTTACTTCTACTAATTCCACACAAATTAATTCATGGATGATCAAAGATATTAGCAAAATTGAAATTATATCTACTACCCTCATTCTTTCAAATTCTCAAGTAGTAATGAATCCACAATATGCATTCCAATTTATATTAGTTTCTCTTACCTTTGTTCATTTTCTATGAATTTTTCATTCCAAAGTTCGATAAAATAACACGCAAATGGTGACTCGTGAGTCAAAAAGGGTCGAGAAAATCCAACATCGTAATTATATTCTTAAGCAACTAGTGATGTAAAATAATCAGTAGATTATATGGTAGGTTAAAATCCACTAAATAATTTAATTGATAGTATTTGGTTATTTTGTTCCAATCTTGATATACATACATACATATATATATATATATATATATATATATATATATTACTTTACCACTATATAGAAGAGGTAGTGAAGGAACACCAGGGATAAAATAGGTATTTCACACCAATAAAATCAATCTTTTCCATGCTCTAGAATCATCTGGTT
This sequence comes from Capsicum annuum, assembly GCF_002878395.1. Classification (NCBI taxonomy): domain Eukaryota; kingdom Viridiplantae; phylum Streptophyta; class Magnoliopsida; order Solanales; family Solanaceae; genus Capsicum; species Capsicum annuum. Next base: position 635 of record NW_025851352.1, read on the forward strand.
CTTTGTTTAGCCATTTCATAGATGACCACCAATTCAACTTACCCAACACAACTTCTCTCAAACAAAAACTCAAAAACGCATTCTTCGAGTTCCGTTATGATCCGTTGAGTTATTCGTTGAATTTTGAAGATGAAGCGAACTTCACCAACTTTTTTTCTAGACTTCCTCTGTCGCCGGTGATGGTGACGGAGCCGGCTACGGTGAAGGTGAAGCATTTGGGTATTGCTGTGCGGCTGGTTTATTAGTTGTAATGGTGGGTGGTTTTGTTTGTTTTTGTTTTTTGTTTTTTTTTTGATTATTACCTCTTTATTATTTTGTCGTTTTTTACTTTTATGAAAACATGTTAAAAGTAGTTGTAGTACAAATATAGGGGATAAAAGTTAAGAGCTTCAATTTATATAGGCTTAAGTTGTTTTGGTTAACTTTATGTAGTCTTAAATTATAAAATTAATACTTATTAAACACTTTTACTAAAGGATTTATAAAATGCTCAAAGGGGAAAGGACACATTATGTCATGTTGCAATCAGCTCAAAACACTAGCAAATCAAGCCATTGATTGCTTCGAGACTCACCGTGATTGGAATTCAATTCTTGAAGGACTGTGACTTGGCGTGCCACTTGTGGCAATGCCTCAATGGTCTGATCAAATGAGGGATGCTAAATTTATAGATGAGATATGGAAGATTGGTATGAGGCCTAAGTTGGATGAGTTGTGCGGGATTGTTGGAAGAGAAGAGCTATTATTTTGTTTAAATGAGGTAATGAATGGGGAGATGAGTTGCGAAATTCGAAAAAAAAATGCTAGAAAATGGAGAGATTTGGCTAAGAAAGCAGTTAGCGAAGGAGGTTATTTAGCTTTGAGTAGACTTTCGACTTCAAAGCTACTGCAACCTTTAAAAACAGAGATCCATTTTGTTGGGTTCGAAATCGACAGAACGTCATGCGGAAACTTAAAATTTGTAAATTAAAATGGTGATAATTCAGATGACAAATGAAAATATACTAAAAATATATTATTGAATATAGTTTGGTCAATTGACCTACATATTAAAAATTAATATTATTAAAAAATTAAAAACTATTGAGAGAAAATCTCCTCCTAAACAAAACTCTTTAAACGACTACATTGTAAATGTTATTGTGTTATGGTATGAAAAGGGGTCTTCTATTTATAGATGTCCAAAACTTTTTGTACAAGAAAGAGGTTAGCCAAATATGAAAAAGAATTATATTTTTTCTTTCAGAAAAATAAAAGTAATTATGGTAACTTTTATTTTCCTTCAAAGAAAAAATAAAACTTAAATATAGTAATAAAATCAGGGCAAAAACCCTAACAAATCTCCCTTTTTTTACTTGATTTTCTTCAATTGATTCGCCTTCTTCACATATTTGATCTTTGTTCTTCATATAGTATATCACTGTTGCTTGGCATGTTTAAAAATAGAGCTTTTGGGGTTAAAAATATATGAGCCCTTCTCGGATTAAAAATATTGGAGCCCTTTGTAGGGTTAAAAGTAAGCTTTATTTTCAAATATGTAACAGTAGAATTATTGAAAATAGGATTGACAATCGTCTCTATATGTAGTTTTTGGACATATATCTTCATTATCATCAAATTTGTTGCAATTTTCATCTTAAACTATCTTCAATCGAACTATCTGATCTTTAAACCATTCACTCTGATACCACTTGTTGGGTTCAAAATCGAGAGGGCATCATGCGAAAACTTAAAGTTTGCAAACCAAAACAGTGATAATTCAGATGACAAATAAAAATATACTAAAAATATATTATTGAATATAGTTTGACCAATTGACCTATATATTAAAAACTAATATTATTAAAAAATTAAAAACTATTGGGAGAAAATCTCCCTTTAAACAAAACTCTTTAAACACTACATTATGGATGTAATTGTGTTATGGCATGAGAAGTTTCTTTATAGATGTCCAAAATCTTTCGAGGTTAGTCAAATATGAAAAAAAATTATATTTTTTCTTGAAAAAATAAAAGTAATTATAGTAACTTTTATTTTCCTTGTAAGAAAAAATAAAACTCAAATATAATAAGAAAATCAGTCAAAAACCGTAACAATTTTATTTGAATCTTTTGATGCAAAGTTTTCATTTTAGTTTCTTGAAATTGGAAGTAGTAGAAGGGAAAAGGATTTTATCTTTTAAGAATAAAGTTATGAGTTTTGATTTTTCTATTCCGGACTCCTCGTCCTTGACACAGGATTTGTCTTAGTTAACTCATATGTGCAACTACAACGATCATCATTCTCATCATCAAGATTTCAAATTTTTGACGGGGTTCCAAGCCATTTCGACGAATTCAGGTTCTGAAGTTGAGAACTCAGTTGGTACTGAGTACGGTACTAATGAGTTGGGTTATACAACGTGTCTGTCTCGGCCTCCGCCACCTGCTCCTGCTCCTTCTCCTGCTCCTATACCTGCACCTATCTGAGTTTTGTCATTAGCGCTTAACGCTATGGTGAATCATTGCTCGGAAAAAGAAAAAGCCATTGTTGCTGTTGCTGAAGAAAGTTTTAAGAAAATTACTGATACTTTTGGTCAAAGAATTTCCATTTATAGAGGTGTAACAAGGTATAATTTTTATTTTCATTTGCTTTTGAATTTTT
>NW_025851353.1:0-2334 GCF_002878395.1 Capsicum annuum
AATTAGTAAGATCATCTTAAAAATTAAAATAGGTATAGAGATTACGTTATTGTGTATGCATGCAATTAAGGTAATTAATAACAAAAACTGACAAATTCCTTTCTTTAAAGATTTGAATGAATTAAATTTGAGATCTCTTTATTAGTTAACCATATATTTTAATTTTGGAATCAAAATTTGAGATCTCTATATTAAGTAATACATTTTAGTCTATTATATAATAGGTATAGCATTTATTTTACTTGTTTCTTTACCATAAAGATGAATCACAGGTCCAAACTAGGTCGTCTACAAGCAGTATACCAAAAAGTAAAGAGCCTACAGTATGACATGGCTCTCTACAAAACACACCCAATCCTCTATACAACCTGCCAAAAATAAATAAGGGACTAGAGGCTACTCCAAATGCCCAAATCATTTATACCCCCTTACTAAAAAGTGGGGGTTGCCCCCCTCCCTCGCTAAAAGCTTTACAGGGAATCCAAATTAACCTTACGGGGAAAGCCAAATTGACTTTATGGGGAAAACCTCCTCCACCTCCCTTACTAAAAGCTTCTCAAAAAAGGACTTGACAGTAAAATGGTTGGATTTTTAGGCTACAGAAGGGTAGGAGGAGAGTGAACGTAGAAGAAGAAAGGGTGGGTTGAAGGAACAAGAAAGTGGAGGTTGCAGAAGAATAAAGGGAGTAGTTGGATGTCACGACCCAAACCGGGGCGCCCTCTGTCTATCTGGTAATCGTGCACATAATTCATATGATCAAAGTAATACGGATTAGACACAATAATACGGAAACATGGTCAACAATTTAAAACAGTTAAAGGTCTAAAAACATGCCCAACAATATTTAATAAACATCTGCAACAGTCTGCGAAATCTCTACTGACATACTATTTGAATAACTGGGACAAGGCCCCCAGCAGACCAAAAACCATACTGAAATAAATACCTAAATGAAGAAGGCTCAACAACTGAACTCTGAGACAACCCTATCTGTAGACTCTACAGAGGATCTGGACCCTTAAACTGTGCCTCAGTACCTGGGAGGAAGGGGGGTCAGCACAAATATACTGGCACGCGAAGCAATCCAAAATAGAGTAATTGAACATATATATATATATAATACGTGAAGCAAATTTTCATCAAACATTATGCATAAAACAGTTTCTGAAAACACATGGGCATCTTCTGAAAACATGTAACCTATCTGTAAATCTCAAACTCTGATCTGTGTATTACTTTTGAGTTAGGTGGTATCCCGTACAAGTCTGATATTCCATGGGCGATATGGAATCCACCATTGACTCGGCGGGGAAGCCTCCAACCCGAGTATGCCGCAAGGGTTGGAGTTCCTGAATCTAATACGCCACATGACACTTAAGTCAGCGTATAATAATATACCCGGATCGGCAAACCACGACTTTAGGCAATGAATTGCTTGAACTCAAGCCCTCTTCAAGGAACCACCTAACATCTCTGTATGCCCATTTTTAACCTTTTCTATACATGCGACATTCTGAATGTCTAAAATCATGATAGTCTGAAATGTTTATTAGTCTGAGTCTGATATGACATTGGTCTTAATTGGTATCGTCATACCAAGACTTGCAAGTCATGATTTCTGAGTCATAATACATTAAGTTAAATCTTTCATTTAAAGCATAATTTAGACCACCAAAAACATGCAACTGATATAGAAGATTTCACATTTCAAAACTCAAGTCAAAATCATGCAAAAACTTCATCAACATATGATGGTATAGTGCCTTTAGCAAATCCATGCACTCTTTCATTACATGCATTATGAAAATTAAACATTCATGCTAGATTCCCTATTTAGTGATTTAAAACCACCTTTAAATCATAACAAGAGTACAATCATTTCATATAGTGCTTTTCAAGGATGCATTGCAAAACAATTCATATGCTATCAGAAATATGAAAAATTCATAATAAGAGGGAATTCACCAAAAATCATGCTCTCAACAAGAATTCATTCTTAAATACATGGTTTCATACATTCATATTCTCAAATCACTTTGGGGAAGGTCAAAAGACCAAAACAATGATGTTAAAACATTTAATACATGAATATATACATAGATTCAAAAACCCCATTCTAAAACATTATTTTTCTATGCCCATGAGAATTTAGAAAAAACCTGAGAAAATAATGGGTGCTTCTTGAAGCTTGTGGATTGGGGATTCCGAATCTCTATATCTTGATTTATTTGGGTTTTTAGTTTGAAACCCTTAAGAGTGTTCTTGAGAATTTTTAGATGAATGTGGATGTATTTTGGAGAATTGGGGATTGAATTTCGTGTTTATTGCTGAATA
>NW_025851354.1:0-2721 GCF_002878395.1 Capsicum annuum
ACCAAACGACATTCAAACCAAAAAATCCCCTTTAAAGTTTCTACGCTCAACCATTTTCATGTGACTAAGTCACCAATCAAACCACATTCAAACCAAAAAATATCCTTTAAAGTTCCTACGCGTAACCATTTTCAAGTGACTAAGTCACCAAACAAACCACTTTCAAAACAAAAAATACCCTTTGAAGTCCCTACGCTTAACCATTTTCAAGCGACTAAGTCACCAACCCAACGACATTCAAACCAAAAAATACCCTTTAAAAAGTCCCTACACTTATCCATTTTTTCATCAATCTCTAGTTGCCATATTTTAGACTAAAAGGATGTCATAATTTGAATTCAAAAGAAAGTAGTGGGAGATTGATCAAAGTTACCATGAATAATAAGGTAGTAATGTTGTCTAAATCCAATTAAGGAAGGAAAATCAATCTCCATGAGTGAAGGAATTGACAGAAGTTAAAATTGGTAGCAACTAGTAATCTTCAAAGAATTAAAATGCCACAAAATCACAAAGAATGGACAGACAAATTAAAACTATGAAAGATTTTGCCAAGTTCGAAGAAATACTCATAGCAACACACCTTCAACAATTACTCTTATCACCTAAACTTTATATCAACCATCGGAAAGTATAAAAAATCATAATTCTAAACTAATCAATAATGTAAAACCAATTCAACAATCATTTCCACGAATAGATCAAGAACATACCTAGAACCAGATTCATGAGAAAATAAACTGTTTAATGAGAATAAAAAAAGAAGCTATTAATCCCACCTCCTCAGTTAACTCGATCTCAGCCATGAAAAGTCACTGACGAGCCATACAAGATGCTCATCTTCGTCAAAGCTTTTCAAAGTTGGTGGGTTCCTACGGGTGTAACTTTCGCCAGCCAGTGATAGTTGTGGCGGCTGGTGGTCGGCGCTGGGATTGCTGATTTGATGGGAAGCGGCGCTGGTGGATGGCCTCGCCAGCAGCATGGCTACTTCACCGTGACGATTGATGGTGGTATGCTCACTGTTTTCTCTGGCATGTCTGAGTTGGTTATGGCTGGCGGGGAGATAGGGATCTTCGGTTGGAAGGTGGTCAGAAATGGTGGTTTTGATGGGTTTGGAGTAAAAGAAAAGGGAGAAAGAGGGGCGACTGGTTTGGAAAATATTTTAGATCTAGGGTTTTTGTTTGTTTTTTTAAAAGGAAGGAATGAATACTTTGATCTTAGCCTTCAGATCATTTTTTGATCGACGGTTGAGATCTGAAGGTTGAGAAGTTGATCAAAATTGAAATAAAGATCACAATTTGGTTATAATTGTAATGGATCAAATAAAATTAGGCTAACATTGTAAGAGATTGAATAAATTTGGTTCAAAAGATGAATAAATTAGGCAAAGCAATTTAATTAGGCTGATATTTAAATTATAGTAATAGTATATTTCCTCAATCGTATAATAATATCAATAAATTTTGCAAATTATGCTAAATTTTTGGTTAATTAGCTTTTAAATACAATATTATATATATATATACATACATATTTATATATATACCTCGTAATACTAATCTTACGTTATTACAACTTCAACAACATACGCGTGTCTACATAGATCCAAAATAGTATATCTACTTCCTCAATAGTATGATATATATCAACATATCATTCAAACTATTTTGATATATAGATTCAGTTATCTAGCTTTCGATTACTACACGAGATATACCTATATATACATATATTTAATTGTCTATCTGCTTTCACATACGTACTATAAACATCACATACATGATTTTACTATCCCATATAATAATATACAATGTATTTCACAAATACTCAATTGAATTATAGATTACATTATAATCTTATGTCATTAATATACATTCACTATATAATATATATATATATATATATATATATATATATATATATATATATATACTATGTATATCACACACCTAGATAGGAAGGTGTGGAAGTCGCGGATAAGGGTAGAAGGTTAGTGCGTGTATGGGTCGTAGCTAGTGGTTAGGGGGCTTTGGTGTAGCCGGGTTAGTAAGCCTATGACTGTGTCCATTGGTAGGAGCCGCTAGTGTCTCGCTTAGCTCTATTTTTAGTACTTCTCATTTCTTATGTAGGCTATGCCACCCATTCTATTTCATGCATTACTATGATCCTGTTCACTATTTATTATCTTGAGTTGGGGGTCTATCAAAAACAACCTCTCTACTTCTTCAGAGGTAGCGGTATGGACTACGTACATTCTACCCTCCCCAGGCCCCCCTTTGGTGGGAATATACTGGGTTGTTGTTGTTGTATTAATGCGATGGGTTTCTTATGCATACTCAGATGATTGATCGATTAATTATATTTGATTAGCTTAATATACTAGGTTTTGACTATATTGTTCGTCAATCGATCACCATATGTATATGCATATATATACATATATATATATAGATATATTATATACAAACTCTTGAATGCATACTATATATATCACATCCACAAGTATATTACCTTATAATAGAACACGTTCATTATATTCTGATGAATTATCATTTATATATTACATTATTAATTATGACTGGAATAGTAACATAATATCATTATCTCAATGGTATGGCATATATATACACATATTCATTATACAAAGATTATGCATGTTTAACGTCATTTAACGTATATACAAAGGAAAATATTTATTTTATATATTGAAACATAAGTAAAAGA
>NW_025851355.1:0-6146 GCF_002878395.1 Capsicum annuum
ATTTTAAATATTTTTATTTTTAAAGATTAATAATTTTATCATATGCAAAAACAAATTGGACAGAAAGGTAGCTCAACATGAGTTATTCATGGATACCCATGTAAAGAAGAAAAAGAACCCAATAGATGAAGATATGTGGGTTGAGCCACATGCAAATTTTATTCATGTAAGAACGACAATCGTACTTATGATTTGCTTTACTAATGTTGATATTATTTAAGAAATAATAGTTTAGTATCTTTTTATTATTAATTTTTTACTTTAGGGCAAATATGTGCAGAAGATTAATAAGTTACGTAGTACTCAACCTCTTGAAAGTTAGAAAAATCCAATGCCTCAAGATATAGATGAGGAGTACTCGAAACAGTGTGCGGGTTCTCCGATTTGAGGTATAGCTACCCAAGAAAATAGTTTACAGAGAAAATTAGTCCTTTGCAAAATGGATCCTCCTTGTAATGACTTTTTTTGATAAAAATATGAAAAATTTATAAGTTTGTATGATTTGACTATTTTACCTCTACCTATAGTTGCATTATGGTACTTCAAGTGTGTGGGGGTGATTGGCACAATATTTGATACATTTTGATATCATTTATGCGATATTGTATTTTTGATGACTTTGAGACCCTTATTTTAGATTTATGTGGATATATTTTGATCCGTGCGATGGATGGCTGAATGAACAGCGCCAGCAAATCTGAAATATTAATTTTAAGTGAGATAGACCTTTGGTTTGAGTCCCCGTGCACCCAAACTCATCTCAACCTATTGGTTGAAAGATTGAAAATTTTTGAAATATGAGTGTAGGATCCACATTTAATCTAAACGATCTCGGATGAAAATTTATATTGAACCAGTAGCTCTCGAATATCAATTTTAGGCTGGTAACTTATTTGGTGTGATTTTATGGCGTTTAAATCACTTTTCAACCCTCTATTTAAAAATTTGTGATATCGAATTTCAGGGGTCAACTCTATGAAAATGATGTTTTTTCAAAAGTTCAACTTTGCCAATGCATACATAATATCAAATTTAGTGTGGTTGAATATTTCATTTGCATATATCAGACTCTAAATGAATTTTGAGCATCCCGTCGAAGTCCGTTTGGACTTTTCTACAATATAAAGCAGTTTTTTTTCCTTTTTGGCTCATTTTGTCCATTCTTTCACTTTGCCTCTTGAAATTTAAACCTAAAATAGTGTGAAAACTTAAAAGTGAAGCTTATAGAATCTTGGAAAGCTAGATTAACATCTATTTCTCAATTCTCTAATGGATCTAAGGTAAGAATTCACCATTTTCTTTGTAATTTCTTGATAAATATCTCAAAACCTCAAAAAACTTAGGGCTGGATTTTTAACACCAATTTCACTCCTTTTTACTTGAATAATACTTTAATCTTATAATTACTAGTTTTTAATTAATTTAATCTTTAAAACAACTTTGATTCTTGATTTTAACCCATATTTTGAAGATTTTATCCGAAAAAAGCTTTAAAATGGTTTGTCTTTGATTTGAATCTCATTTTTTTTCTCGATTTGACTTGAGTTTTCAGGTTTAGGTTCCTAAACATATGAAAACACATTTTTGAAGTAAAGTTATAATTTTGCCTTCTTTTTTGAAAACCCATTCCAGGGGTCCGTTTTGACCCCAAATCTAAAGTAGTCAATATGGAAGTTGTTCGTTTTATTTTGACGCATAGACTTCATATTTGATGTTTTAAGTAAATTTTAAGGTTATGGGTGCAAAGTATAGCGGACCAATTTCGGCATTCGTGATAGCTTATTACTTAACTCTTTCAGACTGGGTTGGGTAGTAAATGATGGTACAAAATGCATGTTAAGGGTGGGAACTACTCATAAAAAATGGCTATTTATGTGTTGTATCCGTGTGGGGGCTTAAATGTGATGTAATTACCAAAATTGAGATATTATGTGATATTTGTGATCATATGGGGTCCTATGTAATAGTGATAGCCTTGAATACATGTGAATAATTGTATAGTGTTGTTAAAGTGCTTAATGTGGTACCATTGGTGTATTGTGATTATATTTATATTTAACTGGCATATGATACATGTGGAAATTCATGAATAAAACAAAAATAATGAGTCGATATTGACTTACGTAGTGTGGAAATGTATCATTGTGTTTGGCTGTGGAAATATATCATGTGGTTATGTAACGCCCCGAATCTGATATCCGAAATGCTACACGGTGCTCATGACCCCGAAGAACCACAAGCAAATCCATGACTCATATTTGTACCTGAACACTACATAATATACTGTATAAATGCGTAAATAAAGGCTGAAAGGTCTTAAGGTTCAAAACTGAGAAATAGTATCGGATAAAATATAACATCTAGGTGGGGTATGAAATACCCAAAACAACTAAAATAATTCTCTAATCATGATATTTTGAAAAGCCTCTAACTGTCTGAATAAAGAGATGATGGGACATGTCCCTAACTATCTCCAACTACTTCAATAAACTAAGTACTGAAATAATAGAATAATGCTTATGTCCTCGAAGGATGAGGACTCACTGCTGACTCTAACTGCTGAGTACTGGGATGCTACTGATGCTCTAGAGCTCACACTTCTGAAACTATGGTATAAAACACCATAGCGCAAATGCGTGAGTATGTTTGAATATACTGGTATGCAAGTGAGGTAGGCTAAATGCAAAGGGTTCAAATACATGAACAATGCTAACTGACTGAATAACACGAACATGAGAATACATGCATGAATAAGTGACGATGACTGAATTTGTGATGGTATTGACTACTCAGTCTGATTACTGATAATAGATATAACTAATACTAAGTGACTGTACCTAACAGTCTAGGTTCTGATAGAACTAACTGAGTTGCGTACTGTTCTAAGTTGACTGTATCTAATAGTCTTAAAATTCTGAAGAACTATCTAAGTTCTATTACTTAGACTGAGTCTGAAATGTAACTGTTAGAAGTATTCATCTAATCGACATGCCCCAAATAAAGCAATACAGCTAGGTTAGGGTCCAAACAGTAACCCCAATTGGAAGGGTGTCAATACCGCGCCACTAGTAAAGATAAACTGTGGGTGACACTGATCTGATAGTTTCCCCAAAAGAGAATGGTGGGACCCTCATCTAACAGTGTTTGTCCACCTCATCTGACAGTGTTTATCCACCTCATCTGGCAGTGTTTATCCACCTCATCAACCCTTATCTTCCAGTGTTTATGTCTCAACCTATGTTGGCTACATAGTTCAGGAATGCAAGGATTATTTTTAAGATCACACCCTCAAATGTCAGTGTGTGTCCTCATCCTTGGGTTTACTCGGTGATAAATCCTACTCCCATCTGAATAAACATTGAACATGATTAACTGAACCTGAACTGGACTAAGTTCATTGCGTTTTATTGAATGACGGAATACTACTGAGATTACTGAGTTTTCCTGAGTTACATGACCGGCTGAATTCTACTGAATATGGCTTGACTGAGGATATCATGAAAACATGACATAGGATCTAGGCACACAGCTAAATTGGCGGGTATTAAATACCCCTAGGACTCGATAGCATAATATGTAAATCATGAAACAAGCCTAAAAACCCCAATAATGGCTATACACTCAAAATTTATTCATTAAGACATTTCAACGAACACTTGGGGTATATCACTTATACATGAATAGGGAATACATAATTGCATGCTATATCGTGGTACTAATCCATTCTCATAGACAATTTATCTAACACTTACACATAAACTAATCATGGCATGGATTCTTCTCTTATTAGTTCACATAGGCAATTCATCAAGCACATAATGAACATAATATATGTAGACCACACTGCACAACAAGTAAACATCATGATCCAATTCTAATTTCATAATTCAAGGGTTTAATCATGAGTTCACATGAATCTACTCATATAAAAACTAATTTCATATAAAATTCATCACCAAACATGGATTATAATTCAATTGGTTATTATAAACATGAACAAAAGCAAACCCAATATGGGATTCATAAAAATCCATATATTTGAATATTGAAAAGATATTATTGAGATTCATGGGTGAAAGGGACCCATGAATCAACAATTGACATACCTGAGTTAATGAATTTGGAAGGATTGATGGAGGGTTCTTGTGATTTGGACCTTGAATTTGAGAGTTAGGGTTTCCTGGCTTGAAAGAGAGCAACTCAATTTGGAAAAAATAAAGTAAATAATGATATCCTTAGGTCATGTTGGGTTAAATTTTGTGTTTAAGGTTGAAATAAAATCATGGTAAAAGACCCATTTAACCCTGGATGCGTCTTTTGATTTTTGAGAAAATTTCCCGACCTGGACCACTGGCGCGACGCAGCGCTATCGCACCGTGTCCCTGGAATTTGACAAGTGGGAAATTGGACGATGGCGCGACGCAGGGACGTTGCAGAGCTTCACTGGATTTTGACAATTGGGATTTGGGAGCCCTCTGCAACATGGTGAAATCGCAGAGTCTTACTAGAAATTGACAAATGTCATTTTGGCTTATGGCACGACGCACCACCGACTGAGATGATGGTGTTTTACGATGGGGAGTTGAAATAGTCATAATTTCTTACCCAGTTATAGGATTTGGGCGAATCTTATATTAATGGAAAGCTTATTGAATTTCCCACATAACTAAAAGTGAATTTCTTGAAAATTCCCCATGAAATAAACAACATTCAATTTAGAAGCTAATACTTGAGATTCTTAGAAAGAAATTAGTTAGAAAACTTTGGGGTATTACAATATCTCCCCCTTTGAAACATTCATCCTCGAAAGAAATTGACTGAGATAGGAGAAATAATAGACTGAAGTACATGCTGAACATGAATAATAGAAATATGATTACAAAACTGACATTTTTTAGATTGATTTTGAGCATGCATATGTGATGCATGATTTCATTACTGAACTAACTCATGAATACATGACTGAGATTTTTGATAACTGAGTTTCTCACAAGAAGAATGCATGTCTGACGCATGAACACATGACTTGATCCGATGTATGAACATATGATTGAATATACAATGGTAATTGATACTAATTTTATAACTGAAATCTGAACATGAAACTGAAAGGCATAAGGAAAGTTACTCCTTGGGCTAAGTCTGAATTATTAGAGAAGAGGTGAGGATAAATGGTACGCATGTATGCTTCTGCTTCCCAAGTATCTCCCTCAACGGACTAATTCTGCCAAATGACTTTCACTAGAGGGACTCCTTTGTCAAGAATTTTCACCGGAATCTCTTCGAAAGAGAGGTTGTTCTTAATATCTATGCTCTGAATAGGGACTATAACTGTTGGGTTACCTATGCACTTCTTGAGAAAAAATACATGGAATAATGGATGAATTGAGGCTATATCTAAAGGCAATTCAAGCTCATAAGCTACTTTGCCGAAGCGACTAAGAATTTTGAAGGGACCGACATATTGAGGACTGAGCCTTCCCTTCTTGTCGAATCTCTTCACTCCCTTCATGGGAGAAATATTTAGATAAACATAGTCACCAATCTAAAACTCAATATCTTTTCTGTACACGTCTGTATAAGACTTCTATCGGCTCTAAGCAGCTCGAAGTCTTTTTTTGATCATATGAACTTTTTTTAAGGCATTAAATATTATGTTAGGCCTTATAACTGAGGCCTCACTAACTTCAATCCAACCGACTAAAGATCTATGCCTCCTACCATAGAGAGCTTCGAATGGAGCCATCTTAATACTAGAATGATAACTGTTGTTGTATGAAAACTTAATCAAAAGCAAGTGGTCACCCCAACTACCCCTGAAATCAATTGCACACGTTCGCAACATATCTTCTAAAGTCTGAATGTTCCTTTCTTCTTAACCATATGTCTGAGGATGGAAGGCTATACTGAGATAAACTTGGGTACCAAGACCCTTTTGGAACCCTTTCTAGAAATGAGAGGTGAATTGGGTACCTCTGTCAGAAAAAATAGATAATAGAACACCAAGCAATGTGACCAACTCATTGATGTAGAGTTTGGTATATTCCTCTACTGAATAGGAGGTATGGAATAGAAAGAAATGAGATGATTTGGTCATCATGTCTACAATGACCCAAACTGAATCATGTTGATGATGAGTACGAGGC
>NW_025851356.1:0-3790 GCF_002878395.1 Capsicum annuum
ATGAAGTGAGTTAAATGCATTGATTTTAAATGAGATAGGTGGTTGCCCGAAGAAAGCATGAGTCAAATGGCTCTACGCTGGAAACCGTGTTTGCCGACTCGGAAACTTGGTACCATGTTGTGTGGTCTTGTGTACTTGATATTATATTATCCCAAATTGGGATTTATAGTTAGGAGCCATGCTTTGTGGTCTTGTGCCCTACCATATTTGATTTGGGTCGAGACTCCATGCTTTGTGGTCTTATGTGTCTCTTCCTCACTTATACTCTAATCTCGGCGGCAACTGAGGTTTGACAGTTGGTGTAAATTATGTAGGGCATTCCACCTAGCTAACTTGCATATCATTGTTGTTGAAACACTCTTGCATTATGCCCATATGTTTTAATGATTTGATATGAAAATGCTTTATAATGGCTCTCAACTATATATTGTAAAAATATTATGTTTTGTTTTGATATCTCTGCGTGCCAGTACTTTTGTGCTGACCCCCTCCCCCCCTCCAACTTCTCAGGTTTAGAGGCTCAGTCTAGGGGTCAAGAAAATCAGTAGATCATTCCGATAGGTTGCAGAATCAGGTGGTGAGCCTTCTATACTTCAGAAGGCTTGATGTCTGCTATTTTTACTTATCAATTATCTGTTTTGGGGTCTACTGGGGGCCTTGTCCCAGTTTTCAGATAGTTATTTATTTTAGTCATGTAGTAGAGATTTCGCAGACGTTTTTGAGAGGCTGTTTAAGATTATGGGATATTATTTCCCTTTTATTGTTTTCATATGATTCCTGACCATGTTTCCGTATTATTATATTTCTTCTGCATTACTTTGATCATATGAATTATGTGCATGATTTACCAGACAGATAGGGGTGTTCCGGGCCTTTATGGTTCCGGATGCTCATCACGGCTAGGGCCCCGGTTCGGATCGTGAAAAACTTAGTATCAGAGCATGGTTCATGGTCCCAGGGTGTCTGCGAAATCGTGTCGAGTAGAGTCCTGTTTAAGGGTGTGTAGCGCGCCACACTTATAAGCAGGACGGTCGGAAGATGTTGGGTCTGCATCTGTTACGTCTGAGGCTACTAGGGTCGGGCAATTCATGAAGATGAACCCACCTAAATTCACTGGCACCAAGGTGGAGGAAGATCCATAGGAGTTCGTGGATGAGATAGAAAAGATCTTTAAGGTAATGCATGTAGATGAGTTTGGAGGGGTGGAACTAGCAACTTATCAGCTCAAAGATGTTGCGAATCAGTGGTATACCGACTAGGGAGATGGAAAAGGTGAGAGTGCTGAGCCCACAGTTTGGGGCGAATTTGTGGAAGCTTTTCTTGATCGATTCTTTCCTCTGGAGTTGAGGGAGGCCAAGGCAGAAGAGTTTATGAATCTGAAGCAGGGCAACATGAGTTTCTAGGAGTACACTTTGAAGTTTAATAACCTAGCCCGCTATACGCCAGAATTGACTAGTAATATAAGAGCCTGGATGAGAAAATTTGCATCCGGCCTTGTTGATAACCTGGTACTTGAGTGCCAGGGGGCTATGTTGAATAAGGAATTAGACTTTGCTCGGCTGACCGTTCATATGCAATAGGTGGAAGAGAAGAAAAAGATTGCTGAATCTAGAGAGAAGGACAGACAGACTAAGAGAGCTAGATCTGCGGACCAACACTAGAGTCAGCCGTAGAGTGGTAACTGGGGTAATAAGTGGTCGAAGAAGAAGAAGTTTTAGAGTAATGCACATTCAGCAGCCAGCGCCCCAGCGCCCAGACCATGACATACAGGCAAACTCAGAGTTTTCAGACTCCTCATGGATCCCGAGATCCAGATACACAGTCGCAGGGCAGTGTTGCCCATCAGCGTCGTACTCATCCACGGTGTGAGGTTTGCAGAAGGAATCATCCAGGGAAGTGCTAGTTTGAGGGAAGAAAGTGCTATATTTATAGCAAAGTAGGCCACCTTCAGAGTGTTTGCCAGTGGGGTGTCGAGCTCGGACTTGGGGGGGGGGGGCTAAGTCCCAAGCTGCCTCCACAACTCTTCTTAAGGGTACCCCTTCAGTTGCCGAAAGCGGTCGCAACCGGTTATATTCTCTGACTAACCGCCAGGAGGTGGAAGCTTCGCCTGATGTTGTCACTGGTATGTTACGAATCTTTTCTCGTGATGTTTATGTGTTGCTTGACCCCGGGTCTACTTTATCTTATGTGACCCCTTATGTGACTGTTGGTTTTGGGATTGAGCCTGAGGTTATTATGGAACCCTTCACTATTTCCACTCCAGTAGGTGACTCTATTGTTGCTAGAAAGGTTTATAGGAATTGTGTTGTGACTATTCATAGTAGGGATACTGTGGCAGACCTTATAGAACTTGAAATGGTGGATTTTGATACCATCCTTGGAATGGACTGGCTCCATTCGTGCTATGCCACACTTGATTGCAGGATCGAAAGGTCACTTTTTCTTTTCTGAATGAGACACCAATTGTATGGGCTGGAAGTTCGGTGGAAACTAGAGGTCACTTTATCTCTTATCTTAGAGCCCAAAAACTCATCTCCAAAGGTTGTATGTACCATCTAATCTGAGTCAAAGATTTAAAAGTTGAAAATATTCCTCCGCAGTCAGTCCCTGTAATGAATGAGTTTCCAGAAGTCTTTCCAGAAGATCTCCCAGGGATACCCCCTGATAGGGAGATAGACTTTGGAATTGATGTATTGCCAGACACTCGTCCTATTTCCATTCCTCCATATAGAATGGCTCCCGCGAAACTAAAAGCGTTAAAAGAACAGCTTGCAGATCTTCTAGACAAAGGTTTTATTCGTCCTAGTGTTTCCTCATGGGGTGCACCCGTGCTCTTCGTGCGAAAGAAGGATGGGTCCCTTCGTATGTGCATAGACTACCGCCAGTTGAATAAAGTCACGATTAAAAATAAATATCCTCTTCCTAGGATTGATGATCTTTTTAACCAGCTTCAGGGTGCTAGATGTTTTTCAAAAATAGACCTTCATTCGGGTTATCATCAGTTGAAGGGTAGGGAGTCAGACATTCCCAAAATAGCCTTCCGAACCCGATATGGTCACTATGAGTTCTTAGTCATGTCCTTCGGGTTGACTAATGCCCCTGCACCCTTTATGGATCATATGAATAGAGTTTTCTGTTAGTTTCTTGACTTGTTCATTATTGTATTTATTGATGATATTTTGATCTATTCTAAGAGTGAGGAGGATCATGCCAATCACCTCTGAATCATCCTTCAGACCCTTAAGGATCATCAGTTGTATGCTAAATTCTCTAAATGTGAATTATGGTTGAATGCTATTGCCTTCTTGGGGCATATTGTATCTAGTGACGGGATCAGAGTGGATCCCCAAAAAGTTGAGGAAGTGAGAAAATGGCCTAGACCCACGAATCCAACCGATATTTAGAGCTTCTTGGGCCTGGCAGGTTATTAC
Organism: Capsicum annuum; assembly: GCF_002878395.1. Classification (NCBI taxonomy): domain Eukaryota; kingdom Viridiplantae; phylum Streptophyta; class Magnoliopsida; order Solanales; family Solanaceae; genus Capsicum; species Capsicum annuum. The sequence continues at coordinate 3,432 of NW_025851356.1, forward strand.
AGAAGATTCGTAGAAAGTTTTTCCTCCATAGCTGCTCCGCTCACTAAATTGACTCAGAAAAAGATGAAGTTTGTGTGGTTTGATCTGTGTGAGAATAGCTTTGAGAAGTTGAAAGACAAGTTGACCACTACTCCTATTTTGACCCTTCCCGAGGGTGTAGATGGTTTTGTGGTTTACTGTGATGCATCCCGGGTGGGACTTGGTTGTGTATTGATGCAGCGTGGTAAGGTGATAGCTTATGCATCTACGCAGTTAAAGGTGCACGAGAGAAATTACCCCACTCATGACTTGGAGTTGGCAGCCGTGGTGTTTGCATTTAGAATATGGAGGCATTATCTCTATGGAGTGCATGTTGATAT
>NW_025851357.1:0-2746 GCF_002878395.1 Capsicum annuum
CTGTACTGCTTTAGTATGGTTTTATCCATGAGATTTGTCAACAAATCCGATGCTCTGTAGCCACGTCGAGCAATGTCAAACAACCCATCTATTTTTTCCTTGCATTTTCTTACCTTAGATCTTGTGCAGGGTGTTTCCTTGGGGATAGGTGGTTTTTCTGGACGATGACATCTTAAGACTGTCACTATGGTAAACTTTTGCAAGCTAAAACAAATCGGCATGCCACAGTAGTTGATCCAGATTTCATTCATCTTTTTGCCTAATGGTCACAGTACAGTACAGTAATATTACAAAGATGATAAGAACAAAGGTAAAGTGATTGAATAAATACAATGTACAGGTTGTCACAAGTTCTAGTAAGTGTGGTCCACTCCTATTACGATTTATTCACTTGTTTCTGAGTTCTATTGAGCTCCTATATCATATGTGATTATCTACAACTTTACATACTTAGTACATATTTTGTACTGATGTCCCCCACGGGGGACCTACATTTTATGATGCAAGCACAGGTACCTCAGCTCATACACCACACAAGTAGGAGCCAGGATATCCAGCTGCTTTTGGTGAGCTCCAGTTTGCTTCAGGGCTTTCTGTGTCATATCCAGTCACTTTTGGTAGTGTATAGAAGTTAGTTATATGGTGGGGTGTGTCTCGGCCTTAGTTAAACTCTGTGTATTATCTAGAGGCTTTGTAGACCTAATGTACAGTCAAGGTTGTGTTTTGTTAATAGACGTGATGGATCTAATGGCCAAGTATTGTATATACATATATATGTGTGCTCGAGCTTATACAGGTGATTATTTCCTTTTATATGCGATATGATGCTGTCCGAATTTCGGGTTATCATAGAGGTATGCATGGGAAGTATAAGGTTATGAGCTGGTTCTCCTGGGCCTCCTCGGTTACGGGTGCCAGTCCACCCTAATAAGATTTGAGGCGTAAGAAAAGTAGTATTACAGAAGTTGGTCCTAGTGAGTCTACAAAGCCGTGTCTACGTAGAGTCTTATTTATTGGTATGTCGTGCATCGTATCTATAAACAGGAGGCTATGGACATTTAGGAATTGTTTCTTTTCTTCATGTCTTAGATCGTGCGATAGAGCCTATATTGTATATGAAGTCATAGTTAACCACTGAATCCATTTATTACTCTTATTATAGTAATGATGCCGGTTACTAGTAGCAAGAATACTGGTAAGCAAGTAGATATGGCTGCTGGAGAGGGGACTAGTAAGTCACCCACTATACCAGCTAATCAAAGTGAGGCTCCAGCTGAGCATAGATCAGAAACTTCTTTCACTCTAGAAGAAATAAGGGGGAGGAGAACTATATCCCCAGAGCTACCTATTAATACTGCTAATCAAGGTCTTAGAAATGCAGTGCAACTTTTGACTCGTATAGTTGTTGAGCAAGCTCAAGGGCAAGCCATTCCTACCACAGGTCCTAGTGGTACAAATAGGGCGGCTAGCCTTCGAACACAGGATTTTCTTAAGATGGATCCTTCCACTTTTACTGGATCAGATCTTAACGAGGACCCACAGGACTTTATTGATCAAATTCAAAGGGCCTTAGATATTATGCATGTAACGGGTAGAGAGACAGTGGAGTTAGCGGCGTATAGATTCAAAGGGGAGGCTATATATTGGTACAAGGACTGGAAACAATCTAGGGGTATTGATGCACCCCCAGCTACTTGGAAAGAGTTCAAAGAGGGATTTCTTAATCATTATCTTCCATTCAAGATTTATCAGGCCTGTGTAGATCAGTTTTTAAATCTTCGCCAGGGGAATATGAGCGTGAGAGAGTACAGTCTCCGATTTAATTCCTTGTCGAGATATGCTCCTAATGTTGTAACTACTATGGATGACAGAGTTCATCAATATGTGGATAGGCTGGATCCATATCTGGTTAGAGATTGTACTATTGCCACTTTAAACAAAGATATAGACATAGCGAGGATCCAAGCTTTTGGACCAAAAATGAAAAATCAGAGGCAGAGGACAAGAACACAGGAATTAAAAAGAGGATATTTCAAGAGGGCCAGATCTACAGGGTAGTTCATGGCATCCCAAGGAGGGTTCAGACCATAGTTTTCTGCTAGACCACCTATACCATTATCTTCTTATTCTGCAGCTAGTGCCCCACCACAGTTCCAAGGGTCCAGAGGAAATCAATTTGGGCACAGAAGTGAGAGTCAGAGTTCACGGATAGTGGGGTACCAAGGAAAAGGGAATATGAGCCAATCGAGACCTCCTCGAGAGCCATGCAATAAATGTGGAAGGTATCATTTGGGTGCATGTAGGTTGGGGACCAATGTTTGCTTTTAGTGTAGTATGTTGGGGAATATGATGAGAGAATACCCACAAAGGGGCATAGGGGGTATGGCACAACCTATGGGGTTATTTGTTGCATTATCATCATCGATGACTTATTCAAGAAGGGGTGCACAACCAATGAATCGTGTTAGAGGTGATACAGGAGCCACGAGTTCTAGCTGGGCTCAAAATCGTACGTATGCTCTAGCGGATCGACAGGATTTAGAGGCTTTCCCAGATGTGGTTATGGGTACGTTGTCTATCTTTTTATTCAATGTATATGCTTTAATTGATCCCAGTTCTACATTATCTTATGTTACTCCATTAGTTGTTGGGAAGTTTGAAAGAATACCCGAATTGTTAGTTAAGCCATTGGAAGTATCCACACCAGTTGGAGAATCTATTATAGCTAGAAGGGTTTACCGAAACT
>NW_025851358.1:0-7918 GCF_002878395.1 Capsicum annuum
CAAAGATATGGTATAGAGTATGCTTTACATACCTGACTGTCAACCTTTAATACTAGTCCCAAATGGACTTCTCGTCTTTTCGGATTACTTATCTACAATGAACATATATAGCAATCTAGTATTAGCGACCAAATGTCACAATTCAATTATTTGAATTTACCAAACTAGTGGTTAAGTAGTAAGCCTTAATTACAACATAAAGGGTGTCACTTTAACCCACTTATACTCCAATTACATTCACATGCCATGCATATTCATACAACATCCTCCAATATCAAGCTTGGATTCATTTATCCTTCCAACTAATCCATTAAACCAAATTGAGCCATAGACATAAATAATCATCAATTCAATAGTATATCACCATATCCACTTTCCATAACTCAATTACCATATCCACCTTCCACAATTCAATACAACCAAACCATGCAAAATAGTCCATAACCCTATTTTCATCACCTTTCAATAACAACCAATACATATAATCCTCTATCACACATATACATATGGAAAAGAACAAAGGTAAACAATATTCATAACTTAGAATTCACCTCCTGATTATGCAATCCTCTTTGCACAAATAATAGGTGCCGTTTGAAGCTCTCGAGATGACAAACGCAGTTATCAGATTACTTTGGAATTTCTACGGTTGAATCAAAAGTAATTTAAAGGTCAAATTTGGCTAGGGTTTGTTTTTTCTCAATGATTGATGATGAAAATGAGTTTTTGAACTCATATACATGTATATATACACATATTCCCGTTCATAATATAATAGGGAATGACCAAAATGCCTTTAAAATTTAAATAATGTCAAATCTGTCCTTTGGTGGACTGTTTTGGTAAGCTAAAGTAGATCGACCATAACTCTTTGATCCGATATTGGATTTGGGTGAAATTGGTATCGTTGGAAATATAACTCAAAGGGATTTCATTTCATATAAAGTAGGCCACCCAGTTCGTCCTGTACAAGGATTTATGGTCGTTTGAAGTTGACCCTAAAAATCTATTTTGATAGGCTGAAGTAAAATGAGTATAACTCCTTACTCAGACGTTGGATTTGGATAAAACCAACTGCATTAGAAAGAAGACTCAAAGATCTTTCTTTTCATAGGTTTTATCTCTCCTATTTCATTATATTAAGGAAGTTATGATCTTTCAAAGTTGACCCAAAAATTCGGCTGGCCTCAGTAGTTTGTGTGCAGGAAATTTTCCTGCACATTTACTATTCCCAAATATCCCGGCCACCATTTTATAGTTTCGAACGTGCTCGATTATATCTGAAACCTATCCGTTTTTGGAAATCTTTATATAGTTGGAATGCTTATTCAATAACCTTCGCATGGAACCATCGATGGGCAAATTCCGGTATAAATAAAATAAAAAAATTAATTTCATATAAATAAGACCAATACACGTACTTGAATATGCCAATACATGTACTTGAATACGGGGTGTTACATCCTTCCCCCCTTTAGGACATTTGTCCTCGAATGTTTGCGTAGTTATTCAACCGAAACAAGTTCAAGTCCATCATTAACATTCACATCATCACATAAATACTATGCATATATAAAAAAAAACTTACTTGTTAATGTTCTAACTCCGTTTCTTGTACTTCCTCTTCATCTTTGAACAAATAAGGGTACTTAGATTTCATTTCTTCCTCAGCTTCCCATGTAATCTCTTCCCTTTGACAATTTCTCCAATGTACTTTCACCGATGCTATCTCTTTATTTCTCATCTTCTTAACTTGGCGATCTAGAATAGCAATAGGCACTTTCTTATAGGTAAGATCTTTCACAACTTGCACATCCTCAGTAGAAGTGATATGTGATGGATCTCCGATGCACTTTCGAAGCATTGACACATGAAATACTAGATGTACTGATGAGAGCTCTTGGGGTAGCTCTAATTCATATGCAACTTGTCCAAACATTCGAGTGATCTTATACGAGCCTATATAACGTGGACTCAACTTCCCTTTCTTGCCAAATCTCATTACCCCTTTTATTGGTGATACCTTCAAAAATACCCAATCACCTATAGAAAACTCTAGTCCTCTCCTTCTACTATCCGCATATGACTTGTGTCGACTTTGGGCTATTTTCAGTCGTTGCTGAATTACTTTAACCTTCTCTATGGCTTGATAAACAAGATCCGGTCCGAACAAAAGAGTTTCACCCACTTCGAACCATCCTATTGGTGATCTACACTTTCTTCCATATAAAGCTTCATATGGTGCCATTTTGATACTTGAATGATAGCTATTATTGTAGGCAAACTCAATAAGAGGTAAATGATCATCCCAGTTGCCCTTAAAATCTATTACACAAGCTCGTAGCATATCTTCAAGTGTTTGGATGGTACGTTCTGCTTGTCCATTTATTTGAGGGTGAAAAGCTGTACTCAACTTCATTTGTGTTCCCAAACACCTTTGAAAAGACTTCTAAAAGTTTGCGGTAAATTTGGTTCCCCGATATGATATAATAGAGATTGACACTCCATGTAATCGGACTATCTCTTTAATGTACATCTTCACATACTCTTCAACTGTGTAAGTGGTCCTAACTCGTAGGTAATGTGCGGATTTTGTAAGCCTATCAACAATCACCCATATAGAATCAAACTTTTGGGATGTACGAGGCAAACCAATAACAAAATCCATGTTGATCATGTCCCACTTCCAGCTTGGAAGATCAATGCATTACATATAACCTCTGGGTTTTTGGTGCTCAACTTTAACTCTTTGACAATTTGGACATTTAGCTACAAATTCTGCAATGCCCTTCTTCATGTCATTCCACCAATACATATCTTTCAAATCTTGATACATTTTGGCTGATCCTGGATGAATGGAATACCTTGAAAAATGTGCCTCTGTCATAATCTTCTTTCTTAGCCCGTTTACATCCGGCACACACAATCAATTTTGGCACTGAAGTACTCCTTCTCGCTTAGGCTCAAATGCCTTGGTTGCACCACTCTGAACATTCTCCTTAAGCTGTAATAAAATAGGATCTGCATATTGCTTCTCTTTTACTTCAGCTACTAATGAAGATTCCGCAGAATTATGTATGATAAGCTCTTTATTCGGAGTTTCAAGAAGGCAAACTCCCAAACTAGCTAACTGGTGAAGATCTTTAATCATCCCTTGACTTTCTATAGGTGCCATCATAGCCTTACGACTTAACGCATCAGCTACCACATTTGCTTTCCCTGGATGGTACAAGATATCAACATCGTAGTCCTTTAATAGTTCAAGCCATCTCCGCTGCCTTAAATTTAGATCCTTCTGATTAAAAATATATTGCAAGCTCTTATGGTCAGTATATATATCAACATGAACCCCATATAAGTAGTGGCGCCATATCTTTAAATAAAAAATAACTGCGGCCAGCTCAAGATCGTGTGTAGGATAATTTTTCTCATGTGGCCGCAATTGTCTAGAAGTATATGCTATTACCTTACCATGCTGCATCAATACACATCCTAAACCAATTCTGGAAGTATCACAATACACTGTATACCCTTTGGTGCCTTCTGGAAGTACCAACACGGGTGTAGAAATCAACTTGTTCTTTAAATCTTGAAAACTCTTCTCACAGGCATCATTCCATTGGAATTTGGATGCTTTATAGGTTAGCTTGGTTAAGGGTGTTGAAATGGAAGAAAAGCCTTTAACAAACCTTCTATAATAACCGTCCAACCTGAGAAAACTACGAATCTCCATAGGCGTTGTAGGCCTTGGCCAGTTCTTCACAGCTTCTATCTTTTGAGCATCAACCTTTATCCCTTCACTAGATACAATATGACCCAAAAATGCCATCGAATTTAACCAAAACTCACATTTAGAGAACTTTGCATAAAGCTTACAATCACGAAGAGTCTGCAATGCCTATCGTAAGTGATTGGCATGGTCCTCTTCTGATCTAGAATAAACTAGAATATCATCTATAAAAGCTATCACAAATACATCCAGGAATGGCTTAAACACCCTATTCATCAAATCCATAAAAGCTACGGGTGCATTTGTTAGCCCAAATGACATAACTAGAAACTCATAATGATCATACCGTGTTCGAAAAGCTGTCTTGGGTATATCTTTCTCTTTGACCCTCACTTGGTGGTAGCCTGACCTCAAATCAATCTTAGAAAAGCACTTGGCACCTTGTAACTAATCAAATAAATCATCAATTCTTGGGAGAGGATATTTATTCTTAATAGTCACCTTATTCAATTGCCGATAATCAATACACATCCTCAGTGAGCCATCCTTTTTGCGCACAAATAACACTGGTGCTCCCCAGGGGGACATACTAGGCCTTATGAATCCCTTCTCTAGTAAATCTTTCAATTGCTCTTTCAATTCTCATAATTCTGCTGGGGCCATTCTATACGGAGGAATGGAGATTGGTTGGGTGCCTGGTATTACATCAATACCAAACTTTACTTCTCATTCAGGAGGTAAACTTAGAAGATCTTCAGGAAATACATCAGAAAATTCATTTACCACCGGAACAGCGTGAAGAGTTGGTGGCTCCGCTTTTGTATCCCTTACTCTAACTAAATGATATATGTATCCCTTGGAAATCATTCTTCTCGCCTTAAAATAGGAAATAAATCTACCTCTTGGCGCGCTAATTTTACCTTTCCTTTCAAGGACTGATTCATTTGGAAAATAGAAATATACCTTTTTTATGCAGCAATCAATTATGGCATAACAAGACGCCAACCAGTCCATACCCATTATAATATCAAAATCTACCATTTCTAACTCCACAAGATCAGCCATCATATCACGACCACAAACAGTTACTATGCAGTTTTGATAAACCCTTCTAGCTATAATAGATTCCCCAACCGGTGTGGACACTTCAAATGGCTTAACTAATAGTTCGGCTATTCTTTTGAACTTTCCAGCAACCAATGGAGCAATATAAGATAATGTAGAACCAAGATCAATTAAGGCATATACATCGAATGAAAAGGTAGACAACATACCCGTAACCACATCTGGGGAAGCCTCTAAATTTTGTTGATCTGCTAGAGCATATGTATGATTTTGAGCCCCGCTAGAACTCGTGGCTCCTCTATCACCTCTAACACGACCCATTGGTTGTGCACCCCTTCCTGAATAAGGCATCGATGATGATGATATAACAAATGACCCTGTAGGTCATGCCATACCCCCTATGCCCCTTCATGGGCATTCTCTCATCATATGCCTCGACATACTACACCAAAAGCAAACATTGGTCCCCAGCCGACATGCGCCCAAATGATACCTTCCACATTTATTGTATGGCTCTCGAGGAGGTCTCGATTAGCTCATATTCCCTTGTCCTTGGTACCCCACTGTCCGCAAACTCTGACTCTCACTTCTGTGCCCAAATTGATTTCCTTTGGACCTTTGGAACTGTGGTGAGGCACTAGCTACAGAATAAGAGGATAATGGCCTAGGTGGTCTAGTAGAAAACTGTGGTCTGAACCCTCCTTGGGATGCCATGAACTTCCCTGTAGATCTGGCCCTCTTGGAATATCCTTTTTCTGATTCCTGTGTTCTGCTTCTCTGCCTCTGATCTTCCATTTTTTGTGTAAAAGCTTGGATCCTCGCTATGTCCATATCTTTGTTCAAAGCGGCAATAGTACAATATCTAACCAGATATGGATCCAGCCTATCGACATATTGATAAACTCTGTTATCCATAGTAGCTACAACATTAGAAGCATATCTCGACAAGGAATTAAATCAGAGACTGTACTCCCTCACGCTCATATTCCCCTGACGAAGATTTAAAAATTGATCTGCACGGGCCTGACGAATCTCGAATGGAAGATAACGATCAAAAAATGCCTCTTTGAACCCTTTCCAAGTAGCTGGGGGTGTATCAATACCCCTAGATCGTTTCCAGTCCTCGTACCAATATATAGCCTCTCCTTTAAATCTATACGCCGCTAACTCCACTGTCTCTCTACTCGTTACATGCATAACATCTAAGGCCCTTTGAATTTGGTCAATAAAGTCTTATGGGTCCTTGTTAAGATCTGATCCAGTAAAAGTGGGAGGATCCATCTTAAGAAAATCCTGTGTTCGAAGGCTAGCCGCCCTATCTGTACCATTAGGACCCGTGGTAGGAATGGCTTGCCCAGCAACTATACGAGTCAAAAGTTCCACTGCATTTCTAAGATCTTGATCAACAACATTTATAGGTGGCTTTGGGGATATAGTTCTCCTCCCCCTTATTTCTTCCGGAGTGGAAGAAGTTTTTGATGCATGCTCAGCTGGAGCCTCCCTTTGATTAGCTGGTATAGTGGGTGACTTACTAGTCCCCTCTCCGACAGCCACATCTACTTGCTTACCGGTATTCTTGCTTCTGGTAACTGGCATCATTACTATAATAAGAGAAACAAACGGATTCAGTGGTCAACTATGACTTCATATACAATATAGGCTCTATCGCACGATCTAAGACATGAAGAAAAGAAACAATTCCTAAATGTCCATAGCCTCCTGTTTATAGATGCGGTGCACGGCACACCGATAAACAAGACTCTACGTAGACACGGCTTTGTAGACTTACTAGGACGAACTTCTTTGATACCACTTTTTTCACGCCTCAAATCCTATTGGGGCGGACTGGCACCCGTAACCGAGGAGGCCCGGGAGAACCAGCTCATAACCTTATACTTCCCATGCATACCTCTATGACGACTTGAAATTTGGACAGCATCATGTCACATATAAAAGGAAATAATTACCTGTATAAGCTCGAGCACACATATATATGTATATACAATACTTGGCCGTTGGACCCATCACATCTACTAACAAAACACCACCTTGACTATACATTAGGTCTACAAAACCTCTAAACAATACACAGAGTTTAACTAAGGTCGGGACACACCCCACCATATAACTAACTTCTATACAATACCAAAAGTGACTGGATATGACATAGAAATCCCCAAAGCAAACTAGAGCTCACCAAAAGCAGCTGGATATCCTGGCTCCTACTTATGTAGTGTATGAGCTGAGGTACCTGTGCCTGCAGCATGAAATGCACGTCCCCCGTGGGGGACGTCAGTACGAAATATGTACTGAGTATGTAAAGCTGTACATAATCACATATGATATAGGAGATCAATAAAAATCAGAAACAAGTGAATAAATTGTAATAGGAGTGGACCCCACTTACTAGAACTTGTGACAACCTGTACATTGTATTTATTCAATCACTTTACCTTCGTTCTTATCATCTTTGTAATCATTACTGTACTGTACTGTGACCATTAGGCTGCCTCCAGTACATATCAACTGGGATCGACCCATGATAGTCTTATGCCCCTGGGATACCACCCATAAACACATAAATAGGGATCGACCCATGATAGGCTTATGCCCCTGGGATACCACCTGATAAGAGAGAACTTCCATCACTTAGTTCAATTAATCTTTGAGATTGTTATTTTGGTTGCCACCGCATTTTTGATACTTTAAAACAATAATACATCAATAAGAGACATATAAATAGACCATCAATGCAATAACAATGAAGTAAGAACTCATTAGCACATCAATGAAGTGTTTTGGAGTCATCAATGCCATAACAATGAAGTAGGAACTTATTGGTATATCAATGAAATATTTTGGAGTCATTAATAGCACATGGATCTTGTTTGATTAACCGGATACCTTCTGACATTCATTAGTGCAATAAACATGTAAGATTTGGAAAACAAGTAAGTATTGGAATGTCTTGACATCTTGTAGGGTGGAAATAAGTTCATTGGTAACGTAGGACATCATACAAAACCATTATGGATCACATGTTACTGAATAACTTTGGAAACTTTCTTAATAGAATAATTGTTCACTTTCATGCCAAAGATATGGTATAGAGTATGCTTTACA
>NW_025851359.1:0-3535 GCF_002878395.1 Capsicum annuum
TGTGACCTTATTGTTGAGAGTACTCATGGTGATGATTTTGAAACTAGTAGTGAGTACATACATGAGGACACCTTAGTTGAAGTTGACATGAGTAATACCTTTCTCTACTCTTTATTTACTTTTGATGATGTGTATGTTATTGTAGTGAGTGTGTTTTTTAGATTAGGTGAAGCCTATGGGGTAAAAAGTGTTGTCTAACCCATGACTATATCTACTCTTTCCATTTGACCCCAGTGCCAAATATGGATATGATGATCTTGGCACACCCAACTTATTGCTTGGTCTACATAACAAGCAAAATGACATTCTTGAAAACCCAAGGGCAAAAGTGTCATTGTCTCCTTAGGGTAATGCTACTAAATGTGTGTAATACCCCGAGACTCTAACCGAAAGTGCAACCGTGAATCAAGCTTATGAGAAATAAATATAATGTTTTGGGTTGTTTACTGATCAAGTGTGGTGTGTATTAAGGCCTTAGAGATGTCCTAACGATTGGGTGAATCAAAACATTCCTTATCGATTGAATTCTTGGGAAGGATATTAGTATAGTCAACTTCAAACTATCATATCTCTCATTATACATGGAATTTTTGAGATCATGACCTATCAACAAATAGATAATTGAATTAGCTTTCCAACGATACCAATTTTGCCAAAATACGATATCGGAGCAAAGAGTTATACCCATTTTACTCTAGCATGTCAATCTGGAAAAGGGTGATGACGTTTCTGATGGCCTGTCACGTTTTTGACGACATTTCTGACGACGTCGTCACGTTTATGATGACATTTCTGATGATGTCGTCAGCCTTAGGCAGAAAATCATAAAATTCTATCCTTTTGTAATGATATTTCGAGATGGCCTATCACGAGTTTGACGGCCTGCCACGGATGTCGTCAACTATTTTTTCAAGCAATTTAGAGACATTTTTGCAAGGGTATTTGGTCTTTTCCCATCTTTTGGAGGCCTCTATAAATATGAGAATCCCATTCAAACCCTAATTCCATCATTTTCTGTTCCAATTTTCTTGAGATAATATATCTAGGGTTATATCAAGAACATAAATCTTCCAAGAATCATCCATAAATCTTCAAAATTTCTTCAAGAACCAAGTTCCTCATAGTGTGGGCTTCAAGAATTATTTATTTCAATAGTGGATAAAGTCTCAAGCACTAAAGTTCATCCAATTTCAAAGATTAAGGTATGTGGGGTTTTGAACAAGAACACTTCTTTCATTCTTGTGCCCAAAGATTTAATTTTTATTGAATTTCATGAATTTTGCAAAATGGGTTTACACTCAAATTACTTTATCAAGGATTTATTAGATTTGAGCTATACAAGATTGACACATATGACTACTTCATTGTCTTATTTCTTAAATTAAGAATTTATTTCATGAGTTGTATATTGTTATCATGAAATGATAATTTCTAAGTGATTTATGATGAGTGTCATGATTTATGTTTTTCCATGAGAAGTTTTTCTATTGAATATATATTGATATTGAGCTTGAGAGTCAAGAACGAGTTTTATGATGTTTTCTGGAAGATTTGATACTTGATATGATTTGATAAGCAAGTGTACTTGATGATGAGAAAGATTATTTTGGAGATTTAGTCGAGTTAGGAATCCACAAGTTGATTATGATATACAAGTGAGATATACCCTTGAGTTGATTAAGGTGGATTTCCTAACCCGTACGGAGCTTAAGTCTGGGAGGAATATTTAGCATCGAGTGGGAAGTATGGGTTCAGCGCATCCTACTTCCCCAGATCTATGCGCCATCGTAGGATTAAGATTAAGGGCGAAAGGCCAAGACAGTTATCACTAAAGTTAAGGTTCTACTCCGATGGCAAGGATAGAATAGCTCTCCCCAATGTGGGCAAGGTGTTGGACTCCATATAAGCTCACATGGTTTATGTCGGTTATAAGAAACTCCTAAGTCCATAATAGTCCAAGTTTCATGAGTTATCAAGTCACTCTAAGTCATGAGTCAAAGAGTTTGAGTTGAGTCAACCGGTTTGTGAGATTTATGAAGCATGTGTTATTATTGATGATTTATGGAAAATATGATTCAGGTAACTCAAGCGAAGAAAGTCATTATTATCAGCATGTATGATTTTCTTATACATTATGATATTATTTAAATGTTGCTTTCACCCCCACATACTCAGTACATTCCCAAGTACTGATTCCCATACTCTTCTGTGTTCTATATTTTATCGTGATGTAGGTTCAGGTGCTCAGTCTCAGCAGCGACAGTGATCTTTGAGTACTTCCATCTACATTTGTACAGTTGGTGAGTCCTCATGGTTTGAGAACCTATGTCCCCAATCTTTCTCTTGATAGTAGATGGTTGTTTATTTCCAGTTCAGTACGGGCTAGTTGGAGATCTGTCCGAATGGCTTCTCAGTCTTATGCAGTAGAGGCTTTGTCAGACTAGAGTACCAGTATGTACAGAACTTTAGTATTTTGATTGTACAGGATAGTATTTCTTGGTATTCCAATATGTTTATGACATGATTATTCTTCTGTATTACATCTTGATTATTTTCATAGTGAGTTATAGAGGTGATGACAGGTTCAGAGGGTTAGCTTGAGATTGCATGTGGCCTTAAGCACCGTGTGACGTCTTGGGATATGATCTTGGGGCGTTACAAGCTTGGTATCAGAGCCTAAGGTTTAAAGAAGTCCTAGAGAGTCTGATAAGCCGCACACACCACATCTATAAGCAAGAGGATACAAGATGTTTTAGGAAAATTCATTTCTTTCTTTCAGAAGTCTTTCGAGCCTGCGACTGTTTCTCTCTGCTATTAATTCGTGCTCTCATATGATAGAAAATACCTCCTCGTAGAGCTCGTAGAAATAACGAATGACCTCAATCTGTTGATCCTTTAAATGAGATAATGACTCATATCGAATTTTGGGCAGCTTTTAGGCGCTATCCCAGGCAGTTACCGCCAATGCTTAGGCCAATGTTCAGGCCGCTGTTCTACCTCCACAAGAAGGTAATTCTGCAGCAGCTCGAGTTCGGGATTTTATGCATATGAATCCGTCAGAGTTTTATGGATCAAGGGTAGGTGAGAAACCACTGATGTATCTTGATGAGGTGAAAAAGATCACCCAAATTATGCATGTAATAGAGGAAAAAAGTGTGGAGCTAGCTTCCTATCGCTTGAAAGATGTTGCTTATGATTGTGTGAATTGTGGAGGAAGAGTAGAGGGAAGGATGCCGCTCCCATGACTTGGCAGTTGTTCTAGGAAGTGTTCTTAGATCGATTCTTCCCTCCGGAGCTGAGGGAAGCAAAACTAGAAGAATTTATGAACTTGAGACAAGGCTCCATGATAGTTAAGGAATATTATCTTAAATTTAAATAGTCGTCTAAGTATGCTCCCGATATGATGGCTGATTCCAGGACCAGTATGAGTAAGTTTTTGACTGGCGTATCGAGTTATGTTATGAAAGAGTGTAGGTCTGCTATGCTCAATAGGGACATGGATCTTTCTAAATTGATGATACATGCCCAGCAGATT
>NW_025851360.1:0-3521 GCF_002878395.1 Capsicum annuum
TGATAAAAAATAAATATACACTTTTACTTATTTGGTCATTATTTTTGTAATATTAGATATTTTATTCTTTTTGTGGCGACATACACATGCAATGTCGATATACAGGGGGCGGATCTACACTTGGGATAGGGTTTTCATCCGGACCATCCTCGATGAAAAATTATATTATATATACATGGTTAAAATTATTTTTTATGTATAAATAGTAGATGCCGAAACCCCATCGATTAGTTCGTATGTTCACCTGTGAACCCCCTTGGTGAAAATCCTAACTCCGCCACTGTCAATATACACATGTAATGCACGTATACTAAACTATTGTGTGTGTATTTCTTTGAATTCAAATATTATTTCAATATAATATATTAATATTCATCTTTTCATTTAGCTGAATTTCAACGTTTACCTCAGTGTCAGATGACATTACACATAAATTCATTCTTATTCTCTATTTTATACACCTTTCTTTTAAAAAACGTAGAACTCATGTGCAACGATTTATCACGAATTCAGTACCAAAATTAATTAAATTATAAGAAACAACAATAATAACAAAATCCATGAAATTAATCACACAAGTAGAGCCTGAGGAATGTACAAAATACACAAGCTTTACCCCTACCTCAAAATATCAAGTCATGTAAACAGCTCAAACAAATAGCTATATAAATTTAAATAGCAATAATCAAACCCCTTGTGATCACACAAGAGTAGTCTGACAAGAATACAATATACACATACCTTATTCCTACGTCAAAATCATCAAATTACATAAACGACTCAATTAAATAATTATACAAATTTGAAACAATAATAATCAAACGTCGTGTAATCACACAAGTTGAGTCTGACAAGAATGTAATATACAAAGACCTTACCCCTACCTCGAAATCATCAAATCACATAAAATAACTCAAACAAATAATTATACAAATATAAAACAACAAAAAGAAAACCAAAAACCAAATATTTATAATTAAATTCAACAAATCTACGCTTTAACTTTCCCAAAAATTTAATTTAATTTATTTTTTAAAAATACTAACCCTAAACCAATAACTGAAACAGAGAGCTCCTGTTTACAACAAAATTCAATAAGCTTGTAATTTGCTTTAAAATTTTTACCAAGAAAATAGCCAAACCTTAATTTTCTATCAAAAATATTTGTAACAAATATATAAACACAGTGAAAAAGTAAACACTAAACTATAGATTATTGAAAAATTAATTAATCCAAAATACAGATGAATCTTCTTTCTATTTTTTTCTATCAATTTTTTTTTCTAATGTGAGTAAGACATATTCGAAATTAAAGTTCCGATAAAGGTAGATCGCTTAAAAAATAATTTTGCAATTTACCTTTGACGAAAATACTTGTGAAATAATAATAATAGTAACCATGGTAACAATTATAAAGAAAGAAGAATCCTAAACAGTATAAAAATAATTCGGTGCATTAAAACTCTCAGATTTACGTTGAATTCAAATATTATGTCAATATAATATAGTACTATTCACCCTTTCTTTTAAATGAATGTCATATTTACCTCAATGTCAGATGACATTACACACAATTCATCCTTGTTCTCTACATTACACACACTTCATTCTTGTTCTCTATTTTATGCACCTTTCTTATAAGAAATGTAGAACTCACGTGCAACGCTTGTAGAGCCCATTGTTGCTAGTGTGACGGTGAGTCTTTAGGAAAAAGGGTCAAATTTATGCTACTTTAAAAAATTGATTAAAAATATCGTTCATCATACTTTAAGGTCAAATTTACTACTTTGAAAAATTGACTAAATATACCCTTCGTCATACTTTGGGGTCAAATTTACTCGATATCATACTTTGAGGTCATATTTACCCTCATTGTTAAGAAACTTTTCACTTGTACCCTTCTTTTAACAGAAAAGCAAAATCAACATTAAATGTCCTATCTTTTAAAGATAAAACACACTTTAATCTAATCCGTCTGATCCAACTCAAGCCACAAAAAATACAAACAAATAAACCCCTTCAATTCTGTTGATCAAATTTTTGCAACGAGATTAAGGAACTTAATGTTTATTAGTGCATAGTTTCTGAAAAATTAATTTACATCAGTGCAAACACAAAGAAATATACCCCTCTCAGTTCATGAATCTGCATCAGTGCAAAGCTCATAAAAAATGACACTTGACGGTCAAATGCAATAGATTAGGCCCACTGAATATTTCTCTCCATGATTGAGTTTATAGGTCTTCTTATGTGCCAATCGTGACATCTCTTCATTCATATGTCTTTATATACAATTTAGATCTACACAAAATTTGCATCATGTTATTTGCTCAGAAAACTTATTCACTAATTCTAGAATCTAGATGCGCATAAAATTGCATACAGAAATTTGAGATTTTGAATATAATTAAATAGGAGCAGAGTTTGTAATAGAATTTTTCACTAATTCCATGCTTCTACGTTATCATATTTCGTTTTACTTTTTGTTCATTTGTAAACAACCTGCCATTGTTGGATGTTGAAAGAGAAGTATTTTTGTTCGTGAAAAAATTCAACCAACGAAACTGAGAAAGGAGTGTATTTGTTTGTGTATTTTTTATCGGTCGAATCGGGCGAATTAGATTAGGGTGTGATTTATTTTTAAAAAATAGACAATTTAATGTTAATTTTGCTTTTAAGTTAAAAGAAAGGTACATGTGAAAGTTCTTAACAATGAGGGTAAATATGACCTAGAGTATGACATCGATGGTAAATTTAACCTTAAAGTATGGTGAAGGGTATATTTAGTCATTTTTCAAAGTAGAGGGGTATATTTGACCCTAAAGTATGATGAATGATATATTTAGCCAATTTTTCAAAGTAGAGGGGTAAATTTGACCCTTTCATCTTTTCTTTAAGTACACTTTTTATCTTAGAAATTTATTTTGTTTTATTTTAAAAAATAATACTTATAAGATAACGTACACAATGTGTTCTTTTGATGTACAATTATTATCAATTAATATGATAGACACGTGCAAAATAATAATAATAATAATGATCTATCTATCTATCTATCTATCTATCTATCTATATATATATATATATATACATATATATATATATATATACACATATATATTTTTTCTATATGGTCTTTTATGTTTATAATTTTTTACATAATATCTTTTTTACAAATTTATTGTACGAACAGATAATACACAGGTACGCTGGTGGTTAACAAAGAAAATACAAAATTCAGTTACAACAAAAGAGATTCGAAGACTAGTTTTAAATATATTAAATTTCACATTTACAATTGAAGTGATCAGTACTAACAAAAATGTTATTGCAGATTACATATCAAGACAAAGCTACACAGACTGAACTAGTAGAGGAAGATACTCTAGAAAAAATACTTAACACCCTAACTATTCTATATTCTATATTCTACACAGACAATTCTATATTCTATATTCTATTAGAAGAAGTAATAAACTATGAAATTGAAACTGCAAATTGTCTAGAACAGTTATACGAAG
>NW_025851361.1:0-508 GCF_002878395.1 Capsicum annuum
TATAGGCGTCTAATAACTTAAAAATGTTTAGGTGACGTATTTTTCCAGAGTTCGCAAATACTACATGAATTGTTGTTGTGTTTGGGCCATGAGCAATACGTTGGGTTTACAAAAATAAAGTGATGAAAAAGCCCAACAAAATATAGATCAGCCCAGATCAAACTTTATTGGGGCTTCTAAGATGGTCAACCATAGAAATAGAAATAACGAACTAACCAACATAGTCGGATACTCAATTGCTTAAATTAACCGATATAAATTATATGTAGAATTCATTTATACTATGTTTCATTGATATATACCAACTAGAAACGTAAACAATAAATTGAATCGGCTATTTGTGTAAGGATCCCAACAGAAACGAAACGTTAATCCTTACCAACTTGATCTCGTTATTCCCAGAGACAAATAAACATGAACTACTTTAAAATATATTCTATTATTTTAGAATTGTTTTAATCTATTATATTATTGAATGATGAATGCATATACAAGTTAAATTCTTTTA
>NW_025851361.1:608-2048 GCF_002878395.1 Capsicum annuum
ATAAATTGAATCGGCTATTTGTGTAAGGATCCCAACAGAAACGAAACTTTAATCCTTACCAACTTGATCTCGTTATTCCCATAGACAAATAAACATGAACTACTTTAAAATATATTCTATTATTTTAGAATTGTTTTAATCTATTATATTATTGAATGATGAATGCATATACAAGTTAAATTCTTTTAGTATGTTTTTCTAATTGTTATTATTTATAACTTATTTTATTTTATTTTTTTGTGAAGGATGGAACAAATCTTGGCAAAATACAATGACGTTGAGGGATCTTCTGAGGTAATAAGGGCTGAGGTATTAACTACTTAATTATCACACTTTTTCCTCACATAAATTAATTTACTAATTATTTATTTAAATAAAATTATTTTTTCCTGAATTTAATTATTTTCAATTAATTAATTTAAAATATGTTCATTGTGTTAAACAAGAAATATCGGCCTCAACTTGCGGTGAGGGTTTTAAAAAATGAATTTGCAATGCTGCGACAGATGCGTGCGTAAGTCTTTCTTTAAATAGTGTCTACTTTATATCTAGACTGATATTATTTTAAAATGTATTAATTATTAAAATATGTGACATTTGTTTTATCATATGACGTTTATGATGAAGGGTGGGTTAATGAGGGTGGGTAGATTGAGGAGAAAGATACTATTAGGCAAGCAAGTTTATTAAAAGGATAGTGCATGTTATGCTATAGGCCAATTGTACATCAGAATGAGAGAGGAAAGTAAAGAAATTTCATATAGTAGTATATATGCATGTTTTTGTGTTATATAATGGTGTAGTCGAGGAACAGATATGTGACTTTTTATGGATCAAAATGGACAATACATGCCGACCATAGACTTAGGGTGTGTTAATTATGATATAAGAATATGGTGCTCATGAGATCCTAAAGGGTGTATAACTTTTAGGGTCGATCGAAGGATAAGTTTGTTAGGTTTATGAAGTCAAAATTCATAATATGTATCATAATTGCACTTTATATATCTAGCATCTCTCTCATGTCTTTATTATTGATGATATTAATTGACAATAATATTCTTTTATTTTATTTTTCATATAATATGATGTGAAGTCGATTGATGATGGGAAAGAAGTACAAAGGGTTGAGTCCTGATAATTGGAAGCCCTTTGAAGGTTTACTATCTGAGATTCTTTCAGGCATCAAGGAAAAAAAGGTACATACATACCTTAATTTCATTAGATAGACTGAAAGTTTTGCAGTAATGATAAAGTTATTTTTTTGTAATATATAAATTGTGTGTTTGTGTCATTAAAGCAGCCACTAATACTCACATTAGGGTAGACTGTCTATATCACACTCTTTGAGTATATATCTTAATTTTACTAATTAGATTGAAAGTTTCACAGTAACGATAAAGTTGTTTTCTTATAACCTATAGATTGTGTGTTCGAGTT
>NW_025851362.1:0-6817 GCF_002878395.1 Capsicum annuum
TGATTTTACTATATCTCCCCTAATTAATTATTATAAGTCATTTATGTAATAAAATATTTATAATATTTAATTAAAATAAGATAAAATAGACATTTATGGCATATCTGCTTCGGCTGCTTCAACCATAGTTTTACTGAATATCACTTCTAATTAATTATTATAAGTCACTTGAGTATTAAAAAATTAATAAAAAAAGTAAAATGGATATAAAAATGATAAATTAACTCTTGATGTTTTAAATTAACTTGACATCTTATATGAGGTTCACTTACAAAAATTTCACAAGTATTTTTTATTATAATTTTGCTTTGTCACTTCTAATTAGTTGTTGTAAGTCATTTAAGACATTTATGTTTCCCTGTTTCAATCGTGATTTTACTATATAACTCCTAATTAATTATTATGGTCATTAAGCATTGTGCCACTTAAATTGGAATAGAAAAAATATTATAAATTATAATAATTAAAATATTAAATTATTTAAAAAATATAATTGGCTATCGATGATACATAACTCTAGATAAGGAGAGTAACATATATTATTCAAAAATTACATAAAAAGTATTATAAATTACAATAGTTAACAACTTAAAATATCTAAAAATAATCTAATCTATTATATATCTTTAAAAAATACATAAAAAATACAATAATTAACAACTTTAAAAATTTAAAAGTTATAAAATATTTGGCTGACTCTCGAAATTATATTAGTGTCACTTAAATAGAAATAGAAGAAAAGTATTATAAATCACAATAATTAAAAAATTAAATTATTTTAAAAATATAATTCACTATCAATGCCACAAAATCTTCGATAAAAAAAACAACATATATTATTTAAAAATTACATTAAAAATATTATAAATTACAATATTTAACAACTTAAATTATCTAAATACATATTAAAAATATAATTGATTATCTAAATTCTATATGTGTCACATAAATTGAAACAAAAAATAACATATATTGAACCCGTGCTAGATCCCGGATGAATCTTAAAATGTATATGCAATCTTTTTTTTAAAAAACTTTTGTTTAAATATATCAAGATTGAAAAGGCAAGTTCTAACACAGCATACCAAACAGTGTATAAGAAATAATGATAGCATAAATAATACCAATATTACTAATTCAAGCATTATTAATGCAAACATTACTAATACGTTCTATTCAAAATTATTGATATACATTCTAACAAACGACTCCTACGTTTCAATGGAAGGAACATATACAAAAGCAAAGTTCGATAAAACATTTACAGAAGTATGTTTTATCGGGTTCTCAAAGTCAAATAACTTAAATTGATATGACGGATGGTAACTTA
Source organism: Capsicum annuum (assembly GCF_002878395.1). Taxonomy (NCBI): domain Eukaryota; kingdom Viridiplantae; phylum Streptophyta; class Magnoliopsida; order Solanales; family Solanaceae; genus Capsicum; species Capsicum annuum. The sequence goes on from NW_025851362.1 coordinate 1,331, forward strand.
TAATTTTTTTTATATATAATTTTTGAAACACTTTAAATTTAAATTTAAAATATTAATTTAATTTAACTTCAAAGAACAAGTTGACAAATAAAAGAGAAGAAAAAAGGAAAGCAAAGGATGTTTATGTCGGCCTAGTAAGGGAACACAATGTAATTTTGTATTATTAATTGCAACTCACATGTGATGTAATATGAAATGCCTAGATAACCCTTTATATTTTTCAACAATAATTTTTCATTTTATACAACAAGTGTCAAGTCTTATGTATTAATTCTGGTCTCATATTTTATACTTAATGTAGTAAATATCAGTCATATGATTAAAGATCTAAACTTTAAAATGCATCAAATTTTTTTTTAGGTATATGAATAAGTTATACATAACTATCTTGCAAGCTAATTTGGATCCTTGAAAAATATTATGAAATAGTTAATATATTTTGTGTATTAATTTTTTATAATTCATAATTCAAATTAATATCAATCTACTTATTATACATAATCAAAATATCTTAATGTTGGGCCCGTGCTAACATGGTTCATGCTCCTCTAGTATATATATAAAGGGAATAAGCAGGCACGTCTTCGACATGCCTTTTTGTGCTGCCTGCTTCAGTTGTTTCAATCGTAATTTTACTGCTTATATTATTCCGAATTAATTTGTACTTTTACTGTATCATCCCTAATTAGTTAGTATAAGTCATTTAAGTAATCAAAACTTAATAAGAAATATTTAATAAAAAAAAGGTAAAATAGAAATAAAAAAATAAATTAACTCTTGATGTTTTATGCTACCTTCTTCAGCTACTTCAATCGTAGTTTTACTATATCACCCCTAATTAATTATTATATGTCATCTAAGTATTAGAAGATTGATAAAATTTAATAAAAAAAATAAATTGGACATAAAATGGTAAATTAACTTTTGACAATTTAAATTAACTTGATGTCTTATATGAGACCCATTTAATTTTTTTTCACAAGTATTTTTTATATTTTATAGTAATTTTGTTATACCACTTCTAATTAGTTCTCATAAGTCATTTAAGACATGTCTACTTTATTGTTTCAATCATGATTTTATTATATCAGCCGTAATTAAATTTTATGGCCATGAAAGCATTAAAAAATTAGTAATATTTCATAAAAAGGTAAAATACACACAAAATAATATATCAACATAGAATATTTGATTGACTATTGAAATTATATTAGTGCCACAGAAATTACGATGGGACAGAGGAAGACATAAAGTAATATATATATTATTTAAAAATGAGAAGACACGTAAACTCGTATGGAGAGAATATTGATATCTTATTGAAAAATTATGTTAAATGCATTATAAATCACATAATTAATAACTTAAAAAATATAAAAGATATAAAATATTTGATTGATTGTCGAACTTATATCAATGTCACTTAAATTGAAATAGACAAAAAAGTATTATAAATCACAATAACTAAAACCTACATTACTTTAATGTTTGATTATCTAAATTATATTTGTGTCGCGTAAATTAAGACGAAAAAATAATATATATTGGGTCCGTGCTTCGATGTCGTATGTGTGTGTATATATATACACACACACACACACACACCAGTATATGTACCCATGCGATGCACGAATAGTAATAAAATTAGTTCTAATCGTTTATATTGGAATATCTCTTTTGAGCATATTAAATCATATTTTTTTAAAATTAACTATCATATTATGTTTCATGTTTTTTAATTATATTATTCACAATATAAAGATATTAGATTGTTCTCCACTACATCAATTTTTAAACCCCCCTCCCAACCACATGCCTCCCCACCCTCACCCCCCACCCCAACATTCCCCATCCAATCCTCAACCTCTAACCAAATCTATACGAAAAAATAATTATGTAATTGTAAAAGAACTATGTTTATATTTTTTTTATTATATTATTCATGAGATAAATATATTAGATTGTTAATATCCCTCCACCCTCCTTCTTCATCTCCTCCTCATCTCTATCTAGATCTATTTAAGTAAAAATAATCATGTAATTACAAAAAAAAAAAACTTTTGTATTTCATACCTTTTTTTATTTTATTGTTTACAACTTAAAAGATTTTAAAGAAATAACATATAATGTCAAAATATTGACAAAATTTAGCATTTGAAAACATCAACCTGACTAAAATTTTTAGTATAGAGTTTATTTACTTTAGCAAAAACAAAGAACAAAATCAGAATGGAAAATATTACTTACTTGAATTCAGATTTGGATATAACACGAAAAAATATCTAATAAACGATCATCATCTGCATATAAAAATAAAAATATTAAATCAAAAAAAAGTTTCTAAAATATAAAGAACATGAAGAATGTAATAACTATATTAATTAACAAATAATGCTAATGATCAATAGAACCAAGGAGAAGAAGAGAAGTTTAATATGTATTATTGTAGGAATATATATTGGAGAGATTAAGAAGCTATAGAATTTCATTTCAAATCAACTTTCATTTATTTAAATTCAAATATCATATCCATTTTATAAAAGAAAATCAATTTATTATCTTTCTTATCCATTATATTTAAAACACAATGCATATTTATCTTATAACTAGTTTAGGTATACGCGTCTTGCGCGTGTACCTCACTTTAATAAGTTCAAATATTATATTAAATAGGATATTTATTTAAATAATAAAGATGAATATGATAATTAAATTTAATATCTTTTGAGTATGTAAAGATTGGAGAATTTATTTATTAAACCTAACCTTTACCAAAAAAAATTTTAATCGTCCGACACTCATCCACCACCTATAAATAATAACAAAAAAATATGATAATAGAGATATCAAAATAATACAATTAAACTTAACCTTTACATAAAAAAAATTCTTCAAAGTCGACCAACATTTATCTATCACCTGTAAACTGCAACAAAATAATACGATAAAAGTGATATCAAAACAATACAATTAAACTTAAATTTTACACACAAAAATTCTCAAAGTCGATTGAGATTCATCTACGAACTGTAAATTACCACAAAATAACAAACTAATAGAGATAACGTTACACTAAATAGGATATTTTGTTTAAATAATAAAGATGAACACAATAATTAAATTCAACTTCTTTTGGAGAATTTATTTAATTAAACCTAACCTTTAACAAAAAAAATTGTCAAAGCCGATCAACATTCATCTACCACCTGTAAACTGCAACAAAATAATACGATGATAGAGACATCAAAACAATATAATTAAATCTAAACTTTACACAAAATTTTTCTCAAAGCCGTCTGACACTCATCTACCACCTGTAAACTATAATAAAATAATATAATAATAGAGATATCAAAATAATACAACTAAATTTAACCTTTTCACAAAAAGATTCTCCAAACAGAGATTTAAGTGCAATACAATTAAATCTAACTTTTATCTAAAAAATTCCTCAAAGCCGACCGACATTCATCTACCACTTGTAAATTCATCTACGACCAGTAAACTACAACCAAATAATACAATAGTGATCACACCTGTAAATTACAACAAAATAATACAATAGTGATCACAAATCTTCAGTTTCGATGAAAATATTTTGATGAAAATAATTCTTGTCTGAGCAAATTTTTGACCCTAAAGAATAACTTAAATGAAAACAAAGAAGATTTATATATACACACACGTTGAATTCTATTATGTTGTCAAAAATTATGATGAAGTTGCGGATTAGAAAATTAAGCATCCTCCAATCTAGACACTAAACCAAATCAAGTTAGATGAGCATCAATCATATTTTTTCAACAGCTAAATCGGTTTCTTCTCTAGTTTAACGTGCATCTCAATATTTATAGAAGTAATTTCTTAATAAAGTCTTATTTTAGGAGTATTTTTCTTTATTATTTTAAAAGTATTTTTTTAATTGATCAGTAAAAAAAATATTAAATTTGATAATTTAATAGAAACAAAACACGATATTTTGGTACCCTTTTTTTCATTAATGGGGTAAGAGAGGAATTGGTTAGGGGGTTTATGTATAATGAAGTGATTATGGTGGCGTAGGTAAACAGATTTATGGTATTTATGTGAAAGCATTGAAAAGTTGGAAAAAAATGGAGAGAAAACAATCTTTTTAAAATCAAAAGTTTTCATATATTTTAGTAGTCCCATATATTTAGGAGTATAGTCAATATAATAAACATAATTAAAGAATAAATTGAAGAAAATAATGAAAAGACAGTTTTTTCTAAAGAAGGGTCTTTTAATGAAGGGTAAAAAGTTTAAATCACCTTTCTAAAGGGCTTCACATTTTTAATATATTATAGATTATAGATATAGATGTATATATATACTTGATGGGTTTGTTACTATTCATCATCCTTACTATTTCACCTTTTCCTATATTTTTTTTGTTATCTTATTTTCTTAATTTGGTTTGTCTAAGAAATTATTTTATTTTATAAAAGTAATAATTATTTAAAATATACATATTGTTTTTAAAATTTTAAAATAATTACATAAAGGATTAATGAGGATTTGAGAATTATAAATTATTTAGATATATACAATAATTGCAAGAAAAATAAATATAATAATAATAATTATTATTATTATTGTTATTAGTATTATTATTACTACTACAACTATACTACTGCACTATTACTACTGCTACTACTACTTTTTTTAAATTATTATTATTATTATTATTATTGGCACTACTAAACATACGTACTACTTTTTAAATTATTATTATTATTATTATTCGCACTACTAAACATTATACCATTACTACTACTATATTATTATTATTATTCTTATTATTATTATTATTGGCACTACTAAGCATCATACTACTAATACTATATTATCATTATTATTATTATTATTATTATTATTATTATTATTTTATTATTATAGTTCATCTTTAATTAAAAATTAAAATAAATTATATTTAGATATATTATATAACATTTTAAATCTTAAAAGAAATAAGTTTATGAAAGAGTAGAAGTTTATTTAGAACTCTTCAACCATGAATTTTAGTTTCATATTTAATTTAATGTTTAAATAAATTATATTTAGATATATTATATACTAACATTTAAATTTTAAAAGAAATAAGTTTATGAAAGAGTAGAAGTCTATTTAGAACTCTTCAACCATGAATTTTTATTTTTAAGCTAATAAAAATGATAGCTATAATAACGGATAATGTATTTTTAAATTTAAATATTTCAATCCTTTATTCAAAATTTGATTACATTCAATTAAATTTTGTACTAAAAATTACTAAGTGGCTTCTCAATAGTTTGTCACTTGGCTAATTATGATGCTTCGTCCTCTGCTTTATAATATATATGTATTTAAATTTAAAAAAAATAAGTTTATAAAAGAGTAGAAGTTTATTTAGAACTCTTCAACCATGAATTTTAGTTTCATATTTAATTTAATATTTAAATAAATTATATTTAGATATATTATATACTA
>NW_025851362.1:9817-13862 GCF_002878395.1 Capsicum annuum
ACACCGGAAAGAATAGAGAAGAAATGCTAGAAATTAAGGTTTTCTTCAGTCCACATTTCAATTTAAGAAAAAAATATTGAAATTGTTAACCAATACTAGAAGAGAAGTTTGCTCAAGTTTTTCTTTTTCTTCATAACTAAAAAGACATAATTTTTTACCTGTGAAAGAAGAAATGAAACGATGAAGAACTCGAAGTTGTTGTTGTCGGAGAACACTGTTGTCACGTCAATTGATGATTGAAAGTCAAAAACGAGCTCTCCCAACTATTTTTCGTCGGAGGTTGAAGTCGTCAGGGATTAAAGGGAGAAATTCTGCAGAACTGTTGGTTTGGAGAGAATTGAGAGAAACTATCGAGAAAGAGACAGTTAATTTGGAGAGGAGAGAGGTGTTGGTTGATTTTTATTTTTTGAAAAGATTAGAAAGTTTTGAAAATATTAATCAAGTCAACTATTAACTTAATCAAGTTTCCTAATTATGTTTGACCCTTTAAGTTGGTCAATGTCACCAATCCTTCATTCAAGACTTAAATAACACATTTCCTTCAATTTTCTCATCTAAGCATTGTGTCACTTAAATTGGGTTTCGACATGTGTGTCTTCAGATATTTAAAAAAAATTGAGGGTATTTGGATAATTAAAGAAAGCTTATAAGAATTAAGTTGCTTTAAGAGTTACCTCCTGTGCTCTATTGTTTGAACTATTTTATGAAAAGCATTAAAAAAAGCACACCCTATTTCACTTAATTACAAACCATATCCTCACAAAGTAGCCACTTCTTTCACTTAAATTACAGACTATGCCCCTAAGGACATGCACTGTGGACCCTAGGATTTTCATATGTTTCTCATTTGTAGGTTTAAATTGTATTATTTAATATGCTTAAGTAATTAAATTTATTTTCCATGTGATTTAAAATAAATTTTGAGTAATAAAAATTTAATAATATTTAATAAAAATAAGTAAAATAGATATTTCTGAGATGTCTGTTTCAACTGATTCAATCGTAATTTTACTATATTATCCATAATTAATTATTACAAGTCATTTAAGTATTAAAAAAAATTAATATTTAATAAAAAGGGTAAAATAAACATAGAATGATAAATTATTATTGATATTTTTAATTAATTTGATGTCTTATATGAGGATCACTTAATTTTTTTTTAAATAGCAATTTTTCTATATTACTTCTAATTAGTTAATACAAGCTATTTAAAATATGTCTGTTTCTCTACTTGAATTGTGATTTTACTATAATCACCCCTAATTAATTATTATAAATTATTTATATATTAAAAAAATAATATTTAATTAAAAATTTAAAATAGACATTTATAACATGTCTGCTTCAGCTACTTCAATAGTGATTTTACTATATCACCCCTAATTAATTATTATAAGTCATTTGTGTGTTGAAAATAAATAATATTCAAATTGTGTTGTTACAATATTATCCTAATTAATTATTATAACTCATTTATATATTAAAAATAAATAATATTTAATTAAAAAATAAAATAAATATTTATGATATATCTGCTTCAACTGCTTCAAGAGTAATTTTACTATATCATCCCTAATTAATTATTATAAGTCATTTATGTATTAGAACATTAATGATATTTTAAAAAAAAAGAATAATAGACATTTATGAGATGTCTGTTTCAGTTGTTTCAACCGTCATTTTACTAAATATCACCTCTAATTAATTATTATAAGTCATCTAAGTGTTAATACTAATAAATAAGGTAAAGTAGACATAAAATGATAAATTAGCTCTTGATGTTTTAAATTAACTTGACGTCTTATATGAGACACACTTAAATTTTTGTCACAAATATTTTTTATTATAATTTGTTATATCACTTCTAATTAGTTGTTGTAAGTCATTCAAGATATGTATGTTTCTATGTTTCAATCGCGATTTTACTATATCACCTCTAGTTAATTATTATGTTCATCTAAGCATTATGACACTTAAATTATAATTTATTACCTCACTTATAAAGGATGATAAACAGGCAAAAGATCAGCACGTTTGCTTGTGTTGCTTGCTTAGATATTTTTTTTTATGTTTGTTTATTTTATTTTTCTTTTTAATCTGTTATATATTTGAGAATGACGTAAAAGTATCATAACTCATAATAATTAACAACTTAAAATAATTTTAAAAAATCATCAAAAATTATAGTTGACTCTCTAAATTTTATTACTATCACATAAATTGGGATAGAAGAAAAAGTACTATAAATTACAATAATTAATAATTTAAAATATTTTTAAAATATGTAAAAAATTTAGTTAGCAATTCTAAATTGTGACAATACTGCATAAATTGAGACAGATGGTGTAACATATATTATTTGAAAATTATGTAAAAAAAATTATATTCACAATAATTAATCTAAAATTCTCTTCACGTTGGGCCCGTGCTAACACGAGCCATTACCCTCTAGTTATATATAGAAGCAGTGGTTTGACATGTCTAATTCAGCAGACTATTTACTCTGTGATTTTACTATATTATCCCTAATTAATTATTATAAGTCATTTATATATTAAAAAATAATAATATTTAATTAAAAATAAAATAGACATTTATGATATGTGTGCTCGTCTGTTTCAATCGTGGATTTACTACATCACCCCTAATTAATTATTATAAGTCATTTATATATTAAAAATTAATAATATTTAATTTAAAAAAGATAAAATGAACATTAATGGCATATCTGCTTCAACTACTTCAACCGTAATTTTACTACAGCACCCTTAATTAATTATTATAAGTCATTTATGTATTAAAAAATTAATAATATTCAATTAAAAAGGGTAAAATAGATATTTATGACATGACTGCTTCAGCTGTTTCAAAATAATTTTACTAAATATCACCCCTAAATAATTATTACAAGTCATTTAAGTATTAAAAAATTAATATATTTAATAAAAAAGGTAAAATAGATATAAAAATGATAAATTAACTTGACGTCTTATATGAGGTTCACTTAGGATTTTTTTCACAAGTATTTTTTATAATAATTTTGTTATGTCACTTTTAATAAGTTAATGTAAGTCATTAAAGACATTTATGCTTCACTGCTTCAATCATGATTTTACTATGTCACCCCTAATTAATTACTAAAATTTACATATATGCACTAACTAAAATTACCTAATTATATTATATACCAATTTGCTAAAATATTTACACATATCTCAAATTATTTACATAAATCCCTTTACTTTCAACTTTCTCTCTCTTAAACATTATACATCTCACAATTCCAATATCTCTTCCGTAATTTACTCCCTCATATGCTCCCACATAAAAAAAGTAGTACAATATTTTTGAGGCATTCTTCTTCCTCCTCTGTACAACTATTTTATGAAAATATTTATTTTTCTGAGGTAAAGTTGAGATCTTTACTGGGATTTGGTGTTGGTTTTTCATATGGGGTTTATTCTGTTATTAAAATAATTGTGTTTGATCTTTGGATTTGATGTAAATATTTGAGCTTTTGCTTCAAGATTGGATTTTTATGTGTTTTTTCTGTTCTTGATTTTGTTGACTATGGTTTTTGTTTTTTTCACTTCTGTTGAATTAGTCATATAGTTAGGTAAGTTACATTAATTTGATATTTTAGATCTAGGAAAGTATGCCCAATTCTTAGATCTTCTTTTGATGATTGGTGTGTTCTTGCAGATTTGGTTGAACTCCACTTTTTTATTATTTTGTGTTATTTTAGTTCTGGAAATGTTTAGTTAGATTTACTTGTTTACCTGTTTGCCGGCTCATGTTATTGTATAGATTTCAATAGATTCTACTCTGAATATTGGAAGAAGATAGAATAATCTGTGAATTTTATGTATTAGCTGCTTAGTCCTGCTTCATTTTTTGGTGTGATTGACTTGCTTTCAAGATGATGATATTTGAGGAAATGGAGTTCTGTGGCGATCTTGATTTCTTCCCTGCTCCGCTAAAGAAAGTGGAAGTGAAAGTGGAAGTGGTTGCCCCACAGAATCAGATTGAGCCAGATTCCGTG
>NW_025851363.1:0-3607 GCF_002878395.1 Capsicum annuum
TGTCCTTTGGTGGACTGTTTTGATAATCTGAAGTAGATCAACCCTAACGTTTTACTCCGATATCCAAATTGGATGAAACTTATTTCATTAGAAAGAGGACTCTCATATATTTCCGTTGATATATAGTATCTCACCCAGATCATTGTGTACGAGGTGTTATGATCGTTTGAAGTTGACCCAAAAATTTGCTTTTGATAGGCTGAAGTAGATCGACTATAACTTTTTTCTCCGATAGACAAATTAGATAAAACCAATTTCATTGGAAAGAGGACTTGCAGAGCTTTCCGTTGATATATATTAGATCACCCGGATCATTATGTATAAGGAGTTATGATTGTTTAAAGTTGGAGAAAAAATACGCCAGGCCTCAGTACTTTTTCTTGTACATTTTACTGTTCACTACTATTCACGGTTCGATCGGAATGTTCATAACTCGTCGCTCGGGTGTCCGTTTTGGATGATACACATATCGTTGGAAATATTATTCTACACTCTACACAATGGTGGGTCATAATCTAAGACATTCCGCACAAAAAAATTTATAATTCACTCTAGAAGATAGAATCCAACACGTTTATGCACAAATTTCAATGAAAAATTTCCCGGGGTATTACATCATCCCCACCTTGGAAACATTCGTCCTTGAATGACACTAGACATGCCAAGATTAGATAAGGAATAGAGCATACAACTGAAACCATTCGTTAGACTAATCACCACATCGTTTGTCACTCCGAATGCAACATAGAATCCATAAATTCAAGAAACTACAGTTGAACACATAATAAATCACACCTGAACTGCTGCAACTTTTATCAAAAGTGCATGATTTAGGAAAGAACGGTACCTTCGGCTTGATCGGAGTTTGCGGAAAATAGGTGCGGGTACTTGGATCACATATCTGCCTCAGCTTCCCAAGTTGCACCCTCAACAAATTGGTTTCGCCACAACACCTTGACCAAGGGAACTTCTTTGTTCCTTAGTCTTTGGACACTGAAATCAAGAATCTCAACAGGAATCTCATCAAAAGAAAGATTTTCTTGAATGCCAGCACTCATAGAGGAATCCACTACCACAACATCGCTAATATGCTTTCTAAGCATGGAGACATGGAATATTGGATGAACAGAGGACAACTCAGAAGGCAACTCGACTTCATAAGCTACCTTACCAACGACTAAGAATTTTGTAAGGACCAACATAACGGGGACTAAGCTTCCCCTTCTTTCCAAATCTCTTCACCTCCCTCATGGGTGAAATTTTTAGATACACTAGGTCACCAACTTCAAACTCAAGGTCTCTCATTCTAACATCCGCATATGACTTCAGACGACTCTGCGCAGTTTTCAACCTTTCCCTAATCAACTTAACTTTTTCCATAGCCTCAAATACCGAATCAGGACAACTCACAGCCGCTTCACCCACCTCGAACTAACCTATGGGTGATCTACACCTCCTCCCATATAAGGCTTCAAACGGAGCCATGCCAATACTAAAGTGGAAACTGTTACTGTAAGCAAAATCTATCAACGGTAAGTGGTCATCCAAACTTCCCTTAAAGTCAATTGCACAAGCTCTCAACATATCCTCTAAGGTCTAGATGGTCCGCTCAGTCTGACCATCAATCTGCAGATGAAAGGCAGAACTCAAAAGCACTTAGGTACCAAGACCTTTCTGAAAAGCTTTCCAAAATTGTAAAGTGAATTGAGTACCCCTATCCGAAATGATAAACAAGGAAACTCCATGCAGTCTGACTAGCTCTCGGATATACAATATAGCGTAATCCTCAGCAGTATATAAAGTATGAACAGGCAAGAAATGAGCAGACTTAGTCAACCTATCAACCACAACCCAAATGGAATCATGATGGCGTCGGGAAGGAGGTAAACCAATCACGAAGTCAATATTTATCTCTTCACACTTCCAAGTGGGAATACTAAACTCTTGCATCATACCACCAAGTCTTTGGTGTTCAACCTTAACCTGTTGGCATATTGCACACTTATCGACAAACACTGCTATATCTTTCTTCATGCCCCTCCACCAATAGATTTCCTGCAAGTCTCGGTACATCTTGGTGGCACCAGGATGAATAGAATATCGCGCCCTGTGCGCTTCAGCCATAATCCTCTGTCTCAGATCATCAACATTCGGGACACACAATCTACGCTGTAATCTCAACATAACATCTCCCCTTTGGAAGAAAACCTCTACTTTTTAGTCCTTGACCGACTCCTTCAGTCTGACCAAACTAGCATCTACGTATTGCTTTTCCTTCACTTCCAAAACCAAGGACGATTCGGAACTACTCTGAACCCCTATACTACCTTTAGCAGAGTCAAACAACCTAACCCCAATCTATCCAAATGATGTATATCATGAGCCAACTCTTTCTTACCTTCTACCACATGTGAAACACTACCCATGGACACTCTACTTAGGGAATCCACCACAACATTGGCCTTGCCCAGATGGTACCGCACACTCATATCATAGTCCTTTAATAATTATAACCATTGTCTCTACCTAAGATTCAATTCTCTCTGGGTAAACATGTACTGCAGACTCTTATGATCAGTGAAAACATCAATATGGATACCATACAAATAGTGTCTCCATATTTTCAAAGCAAACAAAATAGCAGCCAACTCAAGATCATGGGTGGGGTAATTTTTCTCATGGGGTTTCAACTGTCTAGAAGCATAAGCTATCACCTTACCCTTCTGCATCAATACACAACCCAACCCAACTCTCGAAGCATCACAGTACATCACAAAACCATCAACACCATCAGGAAAAGTCAAGACAGGGGCTGAAGTGAGTCGAGTCTTCAACTCCTGAAAACTCTTCTCCCAAGATTTGGACCACAAGAACTTCACTTTCTTTTAGGTCAATCGAGTCATAGGAGACGCTATAGAGGAGAAACCCTCAATAAAATAGCAGTAATAGCCAGATAAACCCAAGAAACTTCAAACATCAGTCGGAGAAATAGGTCTAGGCCAATTTCTAACAGCTTCAGTCTTTTGGGGATCAATTATAATACGCTCGAAAGAAATGATATGACCAAGAAAAGCAACTGACCTTAGCCAAAACTCACACTTACTAAACTTGGTAAACAACTTGTGATCTCTAACGATTTGCAAGACAGTTAGGAGATGATCAGAATGTTCATCCTTACTACGTGAGTACACCAGTATATCATTGATGAACATTATGACAAACATATCCAGATATGGTCTGAACACTCAATTCATGAGGTCCATGAATGCTGCTGGGGCATTAGTTAACCCGAAAGACATAACAAGAAACTTAAAATAGCCATAACTAGTTCGAAAAGCAGTTTTTGGGATGTCACATTCCCTAACTTTGAGTTGATGACAGCCAAAACAAAGGTCTTTCTTTGAGAAATAACTTGCACCTTGCAATTGGTCAAACAAATCATCTATTCTCAAAAGGGGGTACTTATTTTTTACGGTGACTTTATTCAGTTGGCGGTAATCAATGCACATACGCAAAGAGCCATCTTTCTTTCTCACAAACAACACAGGAGCCCCCTAAGAAGAAACATTGGGCCTTATGAAACCCTTATCTAATAGATCTTTGAGTT
>NW_025851364.1:0-2217 GCF_002878395.1 Capsicum annuum
AGAGATTTCATATTCCGAAACTCAAGTCAAAACCAGGCAAAAACTTTTATCAAACATATGATGGTCATGTTCTTTTGACAAAACCATGCACTCTTTCATTATATGTATATTCAACATTCACAACCCTCTCTTGCGTGTTCAAAAATCACATCATGCTTTTCAAAACGCATTCAAAACAATTCGTATCATACGAAAATGAAAAAGCTCACAACACAAGAGGGATTCATTATAATTCATGCTCTCAAGAATGAAACACATACATACATATACATATAAACTGTCAAATCACTTTGGGGAATGCCAAAAGACCAAAACAATGTCATTAAAGTTTCTAAAAACATGAATATGTTCATAATTCAAAAACCCCATTCTAAAACATGATTTTTCTATGCCTATGAGAATTTAGAAAAATCCCGCGTACCTCTATCTAAGAAATTGAGGGATAATCCTTGAAGCCTACGATGTGGGGATTCCAAATCTCCAATTATTTTTTAAAATCCACGGTTGAATGTTGAGTTATTTGAAATTTTTATTTGAAACCCTAAGGGGTGTTCTTGAGAGAAAATTTGAGAAAAGGATTATATTTTGATGAATTGGGGGCTAAATATGGTGTTATAGACGAAATTTGGGTGAGGTGAAATGAATAAAATGCCCCTAAGAAAACAAACAAAGTCGAAACTATCCCTCAGTTGACAAGCTGACAAGATGAAGTAAAATGGGTGTAACTCCTTACTCAGATGTTGGATTTGGAAGAAACCAGTTGCATTAGAAAGAAGACTCAAAGAGCTTTCATTTGATAGGTAGCATCTCTACCAGTTCATTATATTCAGAGAGTTATGATCGTTTGAATTTGACCCTGAAATGCTGAAAACTGGGCAATAGGCTATGCGTTTTGCTACTGTTTTGAAATCCAAACGCAGCCTTATGCGTTTCAAAAAATTACGAAACTTATCTGAGATGTACTATGAGCTTGCCCGATTGTAACGCAACTTGAAAATCTAAAAATGGATGTCGGGAAGGTTGAAAAGGTCTATCCCGAAGATTGCCAGCTAAAATGACTCTTAAGTCCTTATTACACTTGGAAAAATTTTCAAGTTTTTAAGTCTAAGAGCACTCTATTAAAGGCTAATCCATGCACGCCTTTTACACCGTGTTACATTATCTCCCCCTTGGGATCATTCATCCTCGAATGATGGGCAGGAACTTGTTGAAGCCTTAAAGGTATGGAATAACGCGGACACGACATGTCCTCTAATAAAGAATACACTGATCTGAAACATGACCATATGGCTGGAACTACTGATATTGTGAATTCTTATATCGGACATGCATATCTGATGCATGGAATACACGACTGAAGCTACTCATAAGCTGAGTTCTCATAATGAACATGCATATCTGATGCATGGATTTGTTACTAAGTTGTTCTCATGAAAACAGAACTGAATACACTGATAAGCTGAACTTTTTCTGTTGGACATGCATTTCTAATGCAACGCAATGATAACTAGTGCGAAGCTTGTAATAAGAATCTATGCATGCAACTGAATGAGGTATCTACCCCTTGGGACCCTATGTCCCTCTATAAATGCTCAATTCACTAAGATGCTCAGAAAACTGAGGCGATGCATATGGCACGTACGAATTGAATCATAACTTAACCTCTAGAATCTAAATCTAATGCATGATGCATGAACTGGGCTATACTCGTAACTACTGGTATATTTTATCTTGGAATAGTAACATGTCTGAGATTTCGAGTAGCATGAACAAATGAAAAGACGAGAAAACAAGTCATGCAAATCTGACTGTTAAACTGACTTACTGACTATACAGACTGAATTATGCAGGACCTTCATACTTAACTGGGTTTTGGCAGTAATAGGGAGCCACGAATCTTGGGTATGGATTACACAAGACATCCAATTGAGGAAATCACAACATTGACACTACTATGCAGTCTAAAATATATACATATAACTCATAAATTAATATGGAAGGCCTTTGGCAACACAACTTCTTACTTTCAAGCTTAGCACACTTCTCGAATATCCCTAACTATACTATTCTCATTCAATACCATACTCATTCAATTTAGCTTAAAATTCTCATATGAGCATTGACAAATCTTTCTACTAATGTCTAAAATAGCTTAATCCTCTTTACCGTGATCAGGACTAACTCCAACTCACAAAATACTACATGCCACTCCACGAT
>NW_025851365.1:0-2917 GCF_002878395.1 Capsicum annuum
TGTCATATCCAGTTACTTTTGGTATTGTATAGAAGTTAGTTATATGGCGGGGTGTGTCCCGACCTTAGTTAAACTCTGTGTATTGTCTAGAGGCTTTGTAGACCTAATGTACAGTCAAGGTGGTGTTTTGTTAATAGACATGATGGCTCTAACGGTCAAGTATTATTTATACATATATATATATATGTGCTCGAGCTTATACAAGTGATTATTTCCTTTTATATGCGACATGATGCTGTCCGAATTTTGGGTTGTCATAGAGGTATGCATGGGAAGTATAAGGTTATGAGCTGGTTCTCCCGGGCCTCCTCGGTTACTGGTGCCAGTCCGCCCCAATAGGATTTGAGGCATGACAAAAGTGGTATCAGAGAAGTTCGTCCTAGTGAGTCTACAAAGCCGTGTCTACGTAGAGTCTTGTTTATAGGTGTGTCGTGCACTGCATCTATAAACAGGAGGCTATGGAAATTTAGGAATTGTTTCTTTTCTTCATGTCTTAGATCGTGCCATAGAGCCTATATTGTATATGAAGTCATAGTTGACCACTGAATTCGTTTGTTTCTCTTATTATAGTAATGATTCCGGTTACCAGAAGCAAGAATACCGGTAAGCTAGTAGATGTGGCTGTCGGAGCGGGGACTAGTAAGTTACCCACTATACCAGCTAATCAAAGTGAAGCTCCAGCTGAGCATACATCAGAAACTTTTTCCACTCCAGAAGAAATAAGGGGGAGGAGAACTATATCCCCAGAGCCACCTATTAATGTTGTTGATCAAGATCTTAGAAATGCAGTGCAACTTTTGACTCGTATAGTTGCTGGGCAAGCTCAAGGGCAAACCATTCCTACCACGGGTCCTAGTGGTACAGATAGGGCGGCTAGTCTTCGAACACAGGATTTTCTTAAGATGGATCCTCCCACTTTTACTGGATCAGATCTTAACGAGGACCCACAAGACTTTATTGATCAAATTCAAAGGGTGTTAGATATTATGCATATAACGGGTAGAGAGACAGTGGAGTTAGCGGTGTATAGATTTAAAGGAGAGGCTATATATTTGTACGAGGACTGGAAACGATCTAGGGGTATTAATGCACCCCCAGCTACTTGGAAAGAGTTCAAAGAGGCATTTCTTGATCATTATCTTTCATTCGAGATTCGTTAGGCCCATGCAGATTAGTTTTTAAATCTTCGTCAGGGGAATATGAGCGTGAGGGAGTACAGTCTCCAATTTAATTCCTTGTCAAGATATGCTCCTAATGTTGTAGCTACTATGTATGACAGAGTTCATCAATATGTGGATAGGCTGGATCCATATCTAGTTAGAGATTGTACTATTGCCGCTTTGAACAAAGATATGGACATAGTGAGGATCCAAGCTTTTGCACAGAAAATGGAAGATCAGAGGCAGAGGAGAAGAACACAGGAATTAGAAAGAGGATATTCCAAGAGGGCCAGATCTATAGGGTAGTTCATGGCATCCCAAAGAGGGTTCAGACCACAGTTTTCTGCTAGACCACCTAGGCCATTATCTTTTTATTCTGCAGCTAGTGCCTCACCACAGTTCCAAGGGTCCAGAGAAAATCAATTTGGGCACAGAAGTGAGAGTCAGAGTTCACGGATAGTGGGGTACCAAGGGCAAGGGAATATGAGCCAATCGAGACCTCCTCGAGAGCCATACAATAAATGTGGAAGGTATCATTTGGGCGCATGTCGGCTGGGGACCAATGTTTGCTTTTGGTGCGGTATATCGGGGCATATGATGAGAGAATGCCCACGAAGGGGCATAGGGGGTATAACACAACCTACGGGGTTATTTGTTGCATCATCATCATCGATGCCTTATTCAGAATGGGGTGCACAACCAATGGGTCATGGGTCGTGTTAGAGGTGATAGAGGAGCCACGAATTCTAGCGGGGCTCAAAATCGTACGTATGCTCTAGCGGATCGACAAAATTTAGAGGCTTCCCCAGATGTGGTTACGGGTACGTTGTCTATCTTTTCATTCAATGTATATGCCTTAATTGATCTCGGTTCTACATTATCTTATGTTACTCCATTGGTTGCTGGAAAGTTTGAAAGAATACTCGAACTGTTAGTTAGGCCATTTGAAGTGTCCCCACCGATTGGGGAATCTACTATATTTAAAAGGGTTTATCGAAACTGCACAGTAACTGTTTGTGGTCGTGATACGATGGCTGATCTTGTGGAGTTAGAAATGGTAGATTTTGATGTTATAATGGGTATGGACTAGTTGGCGTCTTGTTATGCCATAATTGGTTGCTGCACGAAAAAGGAATATTTCCATTTTCTAAATGAATCAGTCCTTGAATGGAAAGGTGAAATTGACGCGTCAAGAGGTAGATTTATTTCTTATTTTAAGGCAAGAAGAATGATTTCCAAGGGATACATATATCATTTAGTTAGAGTAAGGGATACAGAAGCGGAGCAACCAACTCTTCACGCTGTTCCAGTGGTAAATGTATTTTCTGATGTATTTCCTGAAGATCTTCCAGGTTTGCCTCCTGAACGAGAAGTAGAGTTTGGCATTAATGTATTACCAGGCACCCAACCAATCTCCATTCCTCCATATAGAATGGCCCCAGCAGAATTACGAGAATTGAAAGGGCAATTGAAAGATTTGCTAGAGAAAGGATTCATAAGGCCTAGTATGTCCCCCTAGGGAGCACCAGTATTATTTGTGCGCAAAAAGGATGGCTCGCTGAGGATATGTATTGATTATCGACAATTGAATAAGGTGACTATTAAGAATAAATATTCTCTCCCAAGAATTAATGATTTATTTGATCAGTTACAGGGTGCCAAGTGCTTTTCTAAGATTGATTTGAGGTCAGGTTACCACCAAGTGAGGGTCAAAGAGAAGGATATACCCAAGACAACTTTCCAAACACGGTATGGTC
>NW_025851366.1:0-3510 GCF_002878395.1 Capsicum annuum
TTAATAGATAAAAATAGCATAATAATCCAGAAACCATTAACATATAATTTTGACGATTTAAAAGAATTTAAAATGCATATAGATGAATTATTAGAAAAATAATATATACAAAAAAGCAATAGTAAACATAATAGTCCAGCATTTATAGTAAATAAATATAGTGAACAAAAAAGAGGAAAAAGTAGAATGGTTATTGACTATAGAAATTTAAATGCAAAAATTATGACATATAATTATCCAAGCAAAGCAATGACATGTAAAGACTTTTGTAAAAAATTCATTCTATAAATAAGAGGAACCGAAGGCATTGCAAGGCAAGCCTTCATGTGTTGAAGCACAAATACTCTCTCCTGTCCGCAACAAATATTTTGCTTAGTTAATTAAAAAACAGATATATTTCAATGGAAAAAGCTATGGAGGAACAAACCTCAGAAACATCAAACCTACCCGAACAGGTATATTTATTTATGATTATGAATAGCTAAATTCATAATTCCCAACAATCATGGTATGATAAAATAAATTCATATTAGTTACATTATAATAGAATTATTCGAAAAATAATATGTGAAGAAGTTTATTAGCAAAGTGGAAACGGAGAAAAATCTCTAAGAACTATGTCATCCTAAAGGTGAAACCAATGAGGCAAGAAGCCGTGGTGAGGAGTCACCAGAGTAGAGGCGTTGTTTAAGGGAAAAGTATCCAAATTATCATGCTAATAGTGACCGAAGAACATGTTATTTAAGAATAATCTAGTAAATAGTAATCTAAGATGACCATATTTTGTTATATATATGATTGGAGGGAATATTTTGAAAATAGCAATTTTATGAAAATGAATAATTATTTATTTGATGTAATGGTAGATAAATTTAAAATACTTATTTTGTATGCACTTAAGGATATAAAAGTAGTAGATATAAGAAAAATCATATTAGAAAAAGTATTTGGTAAATATTATATGACTAGAGTAAATTACATACCATATCTACCTAACTACTCTTACAAATACTTACCATTACAAATTACATAGAATTTTTGAAAAAAGATATGAGAAACATACAGTTAATAGAAAAACAGATAAAAGTAAATTTAGACAAATACATGGACACTAAAGATATAAAATATGTAGAATTTCTTAATGAAAATATGTAAGAACTACTAAGGCTAAAACAAACAACTACAAAATATTATAATAAAATATCTAGACAATTTTAAATGATAGATAATCTTAAAGTCTTAATCTTATATATACTTAGAGATATAGAAATTATAGATATTAAGAAAATAATATTAGAGAAAGTATTAGACTATGAAATTGAAATTATAAATTGGATAGCACAGTTATACCTAAATAATTACCCACAAGGATATTATTCAGATTAAGAGATGTTAGAATATATTACAAAAACTAGAGAAAATCAATATAATCTAAATAAAGAAATTAATTATAGAAACCGAATTAGAATAATAATGGAAAATCTAAAATAAAAATTAATATGGATAGAAGAAACCTTAGAAAATTTAGAAAAAAGTACATGTGATAGTTTATATAATTTAAAAAACTCGTTACAAGAAGAACAACACAAGATAATAAATAACATTGAATATCTATAATTAGATATACATTACAGTACAATTAGGATAAATTATTATACAGAAATCTGTAACTCTGCAATTACTACAGGATAAAATAATAAACCACACAAATTAATGAATACATCTTACGAAAAGAATAAATCATTAAAAAATATTGAAACAAAATTTAAGAAATATCCACGCACAAAGAAAAATAGATTCATTATACATATAATAGATCTATTTTCTAAGTTAGTTATCCGCATAGATCCGCACCCCCTACTAATGGTATCAGAGCACAGTTATTTAAAAAATACAGCAGTAGTATATGTGTTTGAATTAACTTATGAGAAAGACCATTTAAAAATAGAGAAGATTTTAGAAAAATTAAAAAATCTTTAATTAGCAATTATTCAGAATATATAAGTCTAAATAAAACAAAACAAAACCCACAAAGATTAGCCTACCTAATTACCTTAATATCTAATATTGAAGCAAAATTAATAATCCATTTAAAATATAGAAGAATGAGACACATACCACCTAATTATGATAAAATTAGATTTAGATATCCATCAAGATATTATAAATATGGTTTAAATGAATAAAGCACAAAAATACAAAGAATTAAAACAAATTATTTCTGAAAAACGTAAAGAATTAAAAATAAGAATAGAAAGACTACATTATAATATATTTGTCGGAGTTAGTGAAAACTCAATAAATACACAAAAAGATGAAATATCAAAATTAGAATTACAAATAGATAGTTTAGAATATATATATATCAACATGAACTATTCACAATAAAATGAACAAAGAAGAATTTATAATAGATGAAAAAATATATGAAAATCACGAAGAATTAAAAATAAAAATAGTATTTTCTAATCTAGGAAGAAGATATAAGAAAATAGGTAAACATTTACAGTTAATGTTGGAAAAAGAAGAATTAAAATTAGAAGATAAATTGACAGCTATGGTAAGAATAGAAAGAGAAAATGAAGAAATAGATAGGAAAAAGGAAATAGAAAAAATTAAACAACAAACTACAGAAGAAATACGAAAAATAGAAGAAACTAAAAATAGTAGGATTGCTGAAATAGAAAAAGAACTACAAATGTTAAAAGATTTGTATGAACAAAGACAAAAAGAAAAGGAAGAAAAAAATAAAGAACAAAATTACTAAACGAGATAAATCAATTCAAAGAAAAATTAGAAATAAATAATATAGATGTTGAAGAGACAGATAATTATGATTCAGAAGATAGTGAGACATATACAGAAATATTAATAAATACAAAAAATTTAGAAATCAATGAAAAATAAGAAATAATTAATGAAGAAAACCTAGAAAATATCAACACAGAAATAAATACTCTTGATAAAAAAGAAGATGAAAATATAATACCTAGAACATTCAGAAATAAGAAAACCTACATATTATAAGAATAGGTTTAAGAAATATAATCTAAAGAATGAATATGACAAATGGACACCAAAACAAATAGTTAATAAAAATTATAACTTTTTAGACTTAGAGTGTGTAATAGATACAGAAAAAATAATACAATTATGGATAGAATATGACAAAACAATTATTAGATAATAATATAAATATAACAGATGCACCAGAATATATAGAAATAACACTGATAGGAACAGTGAAATTATGGTTTTCAAATTTAACTGAAAATAGCAAGAAAGTATTAAGAACTAATAAACCTATAGAATGAACATCATCAACAACAACTAAACTAACAACTATAGAATTATTAAAAAAATATGAAACAGCTATAAAAGATGAATTTGGAAGTATGACAACAATAGAAGAAGAACAAGATGAAGAAAAAGATACAAATAGGAATTTAATGTTAAAATTAGCAATATGTAATATGTGTTATATAGATGAATATACTTGCGCATTTAAAG
>NW_025851367.1:0-5355 GCF_002878395.1 Capsicum annuum
GGCAGTTTTATGAGTGAGTTTGATGTATATTAAGGCCTCAAATAACTATTAGCAATTTGATGAATCAAAATATTCCTTACCGATTGAGTTTTCAGGAAGAATGTTGCTCTAGTCAACTTCAAATGAGCATATATTTTGATCTAATCAGAATTTTCCATCTAAATACCCACCAAATGATAGGAAATTTAATTATCTTTCCAACGATACCAATTTTTCTTAAATCCGATATGCGGGTGAGAAGTTATGGCACTTTTAGTGGAAAATAGTAGCCCAACGCGATAAGGCCGCGTCGCAGAGATGGCCAAAATCACATTTTTCCTTTTCTTGTGGACCACTACGATAACACTAAATCGCTCCACGGGACATATTCACATTCAACGTGGCACCGCGATGGCACCGCCCCGCGCCAAGGTACTAGTTCAAAATTATTCATTTCTAGTAGCGTAACGCGATAGCACCACATCGTGCCATTAGAAAAAATAGGGATTGTCCTTTTCCAGTGGCCCGATGCGATAAGTACCACGTCGCACTGAAGGAAAAAATAGGGATTGTCAGTCAGCGTATTAAATTTTCAGGGACCATTTGGTCTTTTCTCATGGCCTCAAATCCATCCAAAACACGTAATTACAACCCTAAAGGGGCATTATGTGCCCCATTACTCATAATTCCTCTCCAAGAAACTGATCATCTCTCAAGAACAAAACCCTAACCTTTAAAATTCAAGATCTAATCTCAAGGAAAACCCCAAGAACTCTCACAAATTCATCAACTCAGGTATGTTAAATGTTCATCCATGGATCCCTTTCACCCATGGAGTCCAAGTATCCAATTTTAAATTCAAAGTTGTGATCTTTTCAAGTAATTGTGATTTTTAATTGTGATTTTAACCATGAATCCCTACTAATCTTGATTCTATACTACGTTTACATGAAATTGTTGTTGTTATTAAACCCCACATGTATGAATGATGTTATTCATTGATTTAATCCATAATTGGTGATGTTAATGTTGAAATCATGCTATTACTACAAGCTCTAAACTATTCCCATGCTTAGGTTAATCTATGTATATCAAGTGTTTGATAAAATGCCTAAAAATAAATTTTGAATAAATATTTTCATATTATGTCCCCAAAATTTTAGTACTTTTTTGCTATTATTGCTATCGAGTCCTGGGGGTTATGAATACCAAAAACATAGCTGTTTACTTAGTCACAGTATCTTCTTAATAGTTTTAGATAAATTAAGAGTGTCATCAACTCAGTCAGTTATCATAATCAGTTAAGCTTAGAACACTTCACTATTTCGAGTCAGTTCCGTTGGGAGTAGGATTTAGCACTGACCGAAACCAGGGATGGGGGCTCACCTTCCAGTTGAGGGTGTGATCTTTAGTAGCAGTCCCTGCATTCCAAAACTACGTAGCTAGCGTAGGTTGAGATGTTAACCTGCCAGTTGAGGGTTGATCTCATATGGGTACCTACCAGTTGAGGGTAACCCTTAGTCCTTCGGGATAGCACTTTAGTGGATCCACACAGCCAGTGTTAGTTCCCGTGGCACGGTACTGACACCCTTCCAACTGGGGTCACAGGTTGGACCCCAAATTGCTTATTGGGGCATATCGGTTAGATGATAGCTCCCACAGTCTCAGTCAGTAATCAACTTAGTAATTTAGTTTCAGTTTTGCTTTCTCATAGCATACATTTATCAGTTACTCTTGTATCAGTACTCAGTATTTTAGTTTACAGATTATATTCAAAACATGTTTTATGCTTGGTCATGCACTCTCAGTATTTATAGATTTTATGCATTCTATTCAGTACTTTATGCTATTCATTTAGTCAGTTATTACTCCTTTACATGAACCATGCATATCATCCTACCTCATTTAGCATACTAGTACATTCAAAGTACTGATCGCATATTCATTCTTACACTATGATGATCATATCATAGGTTTGGACGCTTAGTTCCCAAATCCAGCATAGACATTCTAGATTTTTAGATATAGTAGTGGTGAGTCTTCATATTTTGAGGCATGGTCTATTTATCTCAGTTATTTCATTAGTTCAGTATTTTCCATTCAGAGGGAATTAGTTAGGGGTTTGTCGCATCAGCTCCACAGTTGGTTAGTATAGGCTTTTCAGACTAGTGTACACAGATAGTCTGTCTTCAGTATTCAGTTGTTATTGTCAGATAGTTTATCAGTATTATTATTATTGATTTACATGCTTTGTTAGAAGTATGATTTAAAACCTTATGGAATTCCTTGGTTAAATTTTGCATATGATCTATTGTTATCATTTTTATTTAGTGCTCATAGCATGTACCAGCTCATGGGTTAACTTGTGGTCCCTCGGGACTGTAAGCACCATATGACACATACGGTATACTCTTAGGGCGTTACAAAATTAGTATCAGAGTCTAAGATTTTAAAGTGTCCTAGGTAGTCTAAAATCCACATCAAGTAGAGTTTTGTACATGTGTGTGAAGCGCGCCACACTTATGGACAAGAGGCTATGAGGTATTTTAAGAAAAGTTTCCCTTCTTTCAGTATTTATGTCGTGCGACTGAGCATGAGCTCATGTTAAACTCTTTTTCTAATCTATTCTCTTTTCTGTTTACATAGCATGCCTCCTAGAAAGACAAATGTAAGAAGAAATATGAACCAGCCAGCTCTTTTGCCCATTCAGGATGATCCCCTGAACGAGCATGTTTCTAATGTAGAGTTTAGTGCTTTATTCACTACTCTAGATCATGCTAAAGTGACTCAGAATGTTTAGCTAGCCGCTATCCTGGCCAACCCAGTAGCCAATACTGCTATAGCTAGGATTCCGGACTTTACCCAAATGAATCCTCCTCTGTTTTTGGGATCCAAACCTAAAGAGGATCCATAGGAATTTTTAGACATGGTCTAGAAGGTAACAGATATTATGAGGGTGACTTCTAGTGAGATTTATGAATTGGCTACTTATTAGTTGTAGGGTGTGTAGCCCATAGTGGATTAAGCAGTGGAAAGAGGGTAGAGGCGCAGACGTAGGGCCTTTAGAATGGGTAGAGTTTACTATAGCCTTCTTAAATATATTCTTTCTGTTAGAGATGAAGGAAGCCAAAGTGTTAGAGTTTATCAATTTAAGGTAGGGAAACATGAGTGTGAAGGAGTATTCTCTTAAGTTTACTCAGCTAGATAGGTATGCTCCACATATGGTGATTGATAGTAGGTCTAGGATGAGCAAGTTCGTGTCTAGGGTATCTGACAGTGTAGTCAAGGAGTGTAGGACTATGATGTTAATTAAGGAGATGGAAATATCTAGGCTAATGGTCCATGCTCTACAGATTGAGAAATAGAAGAATAAGGAGAAGGAGAGAGAGGGAATAAGAGGACTAGAATAGGTAACTTTAATTTTACTCAGCCAAAGTCAGAAGGTGGTAATCGTCCTCAGTTCCATCAGAAATCTTCATTCCCAGCTCCATCTTTAGCTAGTGCCCCAGTACCCAAATTCAGAAATGATAATAGGGATAGAGCACCAAACTCTAAGTACCAAGGCAGTGTAAATAGTGGTCGTACAAATCCTCTTTGCCAGAAATATGGTAAAAACCATCAGGGTATTTGTAGATAGCTAGTGGCATATGTTTTGGGTGTGGCAAACTAGGCCACAGAGTCAGGGATTGACCAAAGAGTGGTCATCAAGGTTAGTCTAGTCGTCTCCTAGTTCCAGCCGGCCACCTGACTCAGCAGGGCGCTACTTCCAGTGCTACTAGTGGTCAGAGTAAGAATAGACTCTATGCTCTTTAGTCCTGATAGGATCAAGAAAGTTCTCCTGATGTGGTTACTGGTATGTTACAAGTCTTTCATTTATATGTTTATGGTTTACTAGACCCTGGAGCTTCTCTTTATTTTGTAACCCCTTATATAGATGTCAACTTTGGAGTCAGTCCTAAAATCTTAGAAGTACCCTTTTCAGTGTCTACCCTAATAAGTATCTCTAATATAGCCCAACGGGTATACAAGAACTACTCAATTCCAGTGTCTCAGAATGTTACTTCAGTTGATCTTGTGGAGTTAGTGATGACAAATTTTGAGGTTATTCTTAGCATGAATTGGCTCCACTCATGTTATGCTTCAGTTGATTTTAGAAACAGAGTAGTTCATTTTCAGTTCCCAAATGAACCAGTCCTTGAATGGAGGGGTAGTACTACATCACTTAGGGGTCAGTTTGTTTCTTACCTTAAAACAAGGAAAATGATATCCCAAGGGGGTATTTATTATCTTGTGCAAGTCAAGGAATCTAATTCTGAGACTCCAAATCGTGAGTCAGTTTTAGTAGTGAGGGAATTTTTAGAAGTATTTCCTAAAGATCTTTCCAAAGTTCCTCCCGAAAGGGACATTGACTTCGGAATAGACCATTTTCTAGATACCCAACCTATCTCTATTGCACCATACAAAATGGCTTTAGTTGAACTAAAAGAGTTGAAAGAATAGTTAAAAGATCTCCTAGTTAAGGGATTCATCAGTCTTAGCATTTCCCCGTAGGGCACACCAGTCTTGTTCATGCGTAATAAAGACGGTTCTCTTAGAATGTGTATCGACCACCGTCAGTTGAGTAAAGTCACAATCAAGAACAAATCTCCACTCCCCAGAATTGATGACTTGTGCGACCAATTTCAGGGTGCCTATTATTTGTGTAACATAGACCTTAGATCCGACTATCATCATCTCAGAGTCAGAGAATGTGACATTTTAAAAAAGATTTCAGAACACGGTATGGTTACTTCGAGTTTCTAGTCATGTCCTTTGGTCTCACAAATACCCTAGCTGCCCTTATGGACTTGATGAACCGAGTGTTCAAGTAGTACTTGGTTATGTTCGTCGTAGTCTTTATTGATGACATTCTTGTCTAATCTCATAATGAAAATGATCGTACAAACCACCCCAGTATAGTATTGTAGACTCTTAGAGCCCATCAGTTGTTTGCTAAATTTAGTAAGTGAAAATTTTGGATAAGATCAGTAGATTTCCTTGGCCATATTATTTTCGGTGATGACATTAGAGTTGATTCTTAAAAGACTGAAGAAGTGAGAAACTGGCCCAAACCTATCTCTCCGTCAGATATTAGGAGTTTCTTGGGCTTGGCTGGCTATTACCAGTGGTTTGTTAAAGGATTCTTATATATTGCATCCCTTATGTCCAGATTGACTCAGAAGAAAGTTAAGTTTCAGTAGTTAAGTTCTTGTGAGAAGAGTTTTCAAGAGTTAAAGACTCGACTCACCACAACCCAATTTTTGACGTTACCAGATGGTTCAAATTGGTTTATTGTGAACTGTGATGCTTCAGAGTTGGTTTGAGGTGAATTTAGAT
>NW_025851368.1:0-2033 GCF_002878395.1 Capsicum annuum
GGTTGATGTTGAATATTTGAGATATTTTGAATGATTTGACCTTTTGGTCTTAATGGAGTTATTTTGAACTCGAGTATGAAAGAAATCCACAACGTGGTTGATTTTGATAGATGGAAAGCACGATGGCTCCCGATGTATATTTATATATTACTGAAATTATTTTGTTGTGGATTATCTTTGAAATGATCTGAGCTAAGTTCGACAGAAATCTTTAGCACCGAGTGGGAGGTATAAAGCGACCTTACTTCCCTAGAACTACGTCCCTGGCTGATTTATATAGTGATCACTAGTTTGTTTGGATTTGATATAGATAGTCCTACTTTGATGGAAAGGATAGGACGGCTCTCCCCAATGTGGGTTGTACGTTGGACTCCATTAGCTCACATGGTTTATGTCGGTTATAGGATCTCCCAGTGTGTGTGTGTTTCCTTGTGTCTATGGTGAATGGTAAAGTGATTTGAAAGTGGAATTGTGAAAGTTATTCTTTTGAAAGATTTAAATGATATTTATATTATGAGAATTGATATTCTTGATGAACTAAAAGTGATTGACAAATTATATGATGACTCACATGTGTTATTGTACTTATTTCATCCTCTCATGATTATGATGATTTTCTTCGGGCTATGTGAGTCTTTCATACATCCTGCATATTTCTTATAAATATTTATGTTGATGATGTTTATACAACTGCATACACCCCCATATACTCAGTTCCTTTTCATGGTACTGACCCATATCTTCGGATGTGGGCTACATTTTCTCAGAATATAGGTTCAGGTGCTCAGTTCCAGGTTCGACAGTGATTCTTCGGGCACACTGTTCTACATCCTCTGTTGTGGTGAGTCCTCATATTCTGAGGACGAGATGTCTGATGTTGGTTTCACGGAATTGTTTACATTTGATAACAGAGTATGAGTTAGTTGGGGCATGTCTCAATGGCTCGCTGGTTTTATTGATTCTCTTAGAGGCTTGTCAGACTAGTATATATGTTGGGAGTTGACTAATAAGTCGTATTTTGTTATCTTTCTAAAAATTTTTTATTCTTGGACGATGATTATTCTGTTGATATTTGAGGATTATTTATGAAAACATCGTTGATTTGTGTTGAACTGAATGAAAATGGCTCAAAGGGTTAGCTTGGGGCTACTCGTAGCCTCAAGCACCGTGTGAAGCTCCGGGACCCATTTTTTGGGGCGTTACAAACTTAGTATCAGAGCCTAAGATTTTAAGGTGTCCTAGGGAGTCTGACAAGTTGCGTTAAGTATAGTCTTGGTCATTGGTGTGTAGTGCGCCACATCTATGATCAAGAAGCTACAAGTCATTTCAGGAAAAAGTGTGATTCTTTCTTTCAGAAGTCTACCGTGCTCAAAGTGTCTCTCTCTGCTATTTATTGGTGCTCTTTTCTTTCAGAAATATGACTCCACGTCGAGCGAGAAGAAATAATGATGGTCAGCAACCTCAACCGACTAACCCATTGAATGAAAACATGTCTCATACTAAATTTTGGGCAGCCTTTCAGGTGCTGGCCCAAGCTGTTACTGTAAATGTTCAGGCCAACCCGGCCCCAGCTCCACAGCAACAGGGAGGTGATTCAGCTGCTGCCAAGATCTATGACTTCATATGGATGAATCCACCAGAATTCTATATGTCCAAGTCTGATGAGGATCCACCATTATTTTTAGAGAAGGTGCAGAAGATTACTCAGGTGATGCATGTATCTGAGGAACATAGTGTGGAGTTGGTTGTGTATAGGTTGAAGGACCTTGCTTATGACTGGGTTGTTGCTTGGAGGAAAGGTAGAGGTGAGGGAGTTGTCCTTACAACTTGGCAAGAGTTCTAGGATGTATTCCTGGATAAGTTTTTCCCTTTGGAGATGAGGGAGGCGAAGGTGGAAGAGTTTATGAACCTGCGACAGGGCTCTATGACTATTAGGGAGTACTGTCTAAAGTTCAATCAGTTGGCCAAGTATGATCCTGACTTAGTGGATGATAATCGGGCTAGTATGAGTAAGTTTGTGACTGGAGTGTCTA
>NW_025851368.1:2133-3011 GCF_002878395.1 Capsicum annuum
ACTTGGTAAGAGTTCTAGGATGTATTCCTGGATAAGTTTTTCCCTTTGGAGATGAGGGAGGCGAAGGTGGAAGAGTTTATGAACCTGCGACAGGGCTCTATGACTATTAGGGAGTACTGTCTAAAGTTCAATCAGTTGGCCAAGTATGATCCTGACTTAGTGGATGATAATCGGGCTAGTATGAGTAAGTTTGTGACTGGAGTGTCTAGTTATGTGGTTAAGGAGTGTAGGTATGCTATGCTGAATAGTGAGCAAATCTTTCTAGGCTGATGACTCATGACCAACAGATTGAGGCAGACAAGATTAAGAAGAGAGATAGAATGAGAGGGAATAAGAGAGCTAGGTTCGAGCAGCACGGACAGGGTCAGACTAAATTATAGGGAGGGAGTCGCCCTTAGTATCAGGATCATTTGTCTATGCCAGCAGCGTCATCTGCTAGTGCTCCCGTGCCTAGAGGTAGGCAGGAGCAAGGTAGCAGGTCATATGTATCCAGGTCCCAGTACAATGCTGGCAGTAAGCCAAATCGTCCCCTGTGTCCTAAGTGTGGTATGGCTCATTCGGGTGAGTGTTGGGGTGAGAAGAGAGGTTGTTTTCGGTATGGTGACATGGGTCAGAGAGTTAGAGATTGTCCACAGGATAGACAAAGGCGTCGTGACTATCGCCCTCAGACCTAGACTCAGACTGTTAGTGCTCCAATTCAAGAGACTCGCCCAGCCCCAACTCAGGGCGCCTCTTCTAGCAATGCTGGCGGGCAAAGGCAGAATAGATTCTATGCTTTACCGCCTCGCCAGGAACAGGAGGACCCTCCCGATATTGTTACTGGTATGCTTCGTATATTTTAGTTTGATGTGTATGCTTTGTTGGATCCTGGATCCAGT
>NW_025851369.1:0-618 GCF_002878395.1 Capsicum annuum
ATCATGGTTGATGTGTAGGTTTGGTATGTAAGTATTTGTAAGAGTAGATAGGTAGGTGTGTTATGTAATTTATTCTAGTCATAAAATATTTATCAAATATTTTTTCCAATATGATTTTTCTTATATCTACAATTTCTATATCCTTAAGTATGTATAAAACAAGTATTTTAAATTTATCTACCATTTCGTCAGATAAATAAGTATTCATTTTTCATATGATGCTTTTTCAAAATATTCCCTTCAATCATACACATAACAAAATATGATCATTTTAGATTACTATATACTAGATTATTCTTAAATAACAAGTTCTTCGATCACTATTAGCATGGTAATTTGGATACTTTTTCCTTAAACAGAGCCTCTACTTTGGCTACTCTCTTATCACGACTTTCTTGCCTCACCGGTTTTACCTTTAGGATGGCATAGTTCTTAGGGATTTTTCTCCTTTGTCCTCTTTGCTAATAAACTTCTTAACATGCTATTTTTCAAATAATTCTACTATAAAGTAACTAACATGAACTTATTTTATCATATCATGATTGTCAGAAATTTATGAATTTAGCTATTTATAATCACAAATATGAATACATGTTCTGGTAAATCTGATAATTATAG
>NW_025851369.1:718-1507 GCF_002878395.1 Capsicum annuum
CCTCTAACTGAGCAAAATGCTCTCTATTTATAATCGTAAAAAAGTGCGTAAACTATTAACACACTTTACACGTTTCCTAATTTACAAAGAAGTCTTTACATTCTGAAAAGAAAAAACATAAAGCTAACTAATAATAGTTTTTTGTCCAAAAAGTCAAAAAGCCTATTAAATGAAAAGAAAAGTCAAAAAGAGTATTAAAACTTTACAATAATTTACGTAAGAAGTATAAATTTTTCTTACATGTCATTTTCCTATCTTTAATGCCTTGTCTTCTTATATTATTGCTCCTTTATTGTCTTCTTTATATCCTTTTCTTGTCGTATCTGCTGTTTTTTTATCTTCTTGCTATTGTAGCATCACATCTGAAATAAAGTTGTGTCTTCCACTACATCTGTTGCATACGTGATCATCGTATCTTTGGCCAACTTGTTTATAGAATTGTTCCATAGCTTCTTTTTAAATAACTCCTTTCGTAATAGATCTTGTGACTAGTAACTGTTCTGGTTTTAGGATCGTTATGACCCATTTTCTTATCTCTTCTCTGTTATTTTCTCTAATATTTTTACAAGTAGAGTAAACCAATAATTGATTTCTGTTATAGTAAATCCAAACTGGGTTTTGATTTATATAATTATTTGCTAACTCAGTCAATATACTGCTAAGTCCAATAACTCTCTTATTTCGGTAAAAGTCCGGTACCTGATTTTTGAATATCTCTTCTTGTCTGCATATTTCTTCAGGTATAATATAATCTCGTGTCATTCCTATCTTGACAACAGTAATTGTCTA
>NW_025851370.1:0-781 GCF_002878395.1 Capsicum annuum
TAGGTTAATGGAGTTTAGCCACTCATGATGTAACGAACGAAACACATAATTGAATTCATGATTTGAAAGATAAACTTACAGAGCAATGAAAAGCAATAATTGTTTCTTCGATTCAATCACTAGATAACTCCGCAAAAAGCAATAGTAATCTCTCACAAGTTAATGGTGACAGTGTATCCAAAACTAGAGAGAGAAATACTAAAGTTCGTGAAGTTCAAGATGTCTAAGATTTCTCCACACTTCTTGAATGAAACCCTAAAAGTTGCTATTTATAGCTGTAACTTAAAGGAAATTCGGAATTAAAATTTTTGAAATTTGTCCCTTAGATGACTCAAACTCGTAAGGAAAACCTAGACTTGTCCTTAAATACTTAGGCTAATTATGGAAACAAAATCACAGGTTACAGCTTTTTCTCAGAATAGACGACGACATGCGTGACGCCTTATCAGGGTTCTGATGACTTATTAGGAATGTTCTCAGATCCTCTTTAATTTTGACATTCTCTACTTTAGGCTGACGACGAAACTTGACGGCTTATCAAAACTTTGACGACTTATTGTTGACACCTAATTTTTGCCCTCCACAACTACATTTAATCTCGAGTTTCTTCGATTTTCAAATAAAATCACATCAATTATTTTTTCCAAATAAATGCATTTTAAAATAGGAATTTTGGCTAAATTTGTATATTTTTTCTTATTTGCATATACGAGATTGTATAAATAATGTCATTTAAATAAACATTTTTATCAAAATTGGAATTTAAATTAAGGATTATTTG
>NW_025851370.1:881-1416 GCF_002878395.1 Capsicum annuum
TACTTAGGCTAATTATGGAAACAAAATCACAGGTTACAGCTTTTTCTAAGAATAGACGACGACATGCGTGACGCCTTATCAGGGTTCTGATGACTTATTAGGAATGTTCTCAGATCCTCTTTAATTTTGACATTCTCTGCTTTAGGCTGACGACGAAACCTGACGGCTTATCAAAACTTTGACGACTTATTGTTGACACCTAATTTTTGCCCTCCACAACTAAGTTTAATCTCGAGTTTCTTCGATTTTCAAATAAAATCACATCAATTATTTTTTCCAAATAAATGCATTTTAAAATAGGAATTTTGGCTAAATTTGTATATTTTTTCTTATTTGCATATACGAGATTGTATAAATAATGTCATTTAAATAAATATTTTTATCAAAATTGGAATTTAAATTAAGGATTATTTGGAAAATAAATTTAAATAATTAAATCTTGATTTAAATATAATTTATTATCACAAATAATCTATTTGGAGAAATACTTATTTGGTTTTATTAAGTCAAGAAGCTCGGGACTGAGTGAAGTATT
>NW_025851371.1:0-813 GCF_002878395.1 Capsicum annuum
TCTATAGAAGATCTATTCACATATATACACTCTATTCTATGTATATGTAATACTTTAAATGAAATATACTATAATATATAGACATTACAATATATATTTGTGTATTTATATACTAATTTATAAAATATATACACATGTATACGTTAAATATACACGTCTATAGAAGATCCTTTCAAATATATACACTCTGTTCTATGTATATGTAATACAATAAATGAAATATACTATAATATATAAACATTACAATATATATTTGTATAGTTATATACTAATTTATAAAACATATACACATGTATACGTTAAATATGCACATCTATAGAAGATCTATCTACTTATATACACTCTATTCTATGTATATGTAGTACTTTAAATGAAATATACTATAATATATCGACATTACAATATATATTTGTGTATTTATATACTAATTTATAAAACATATACACATGTATACGTTAAATATACACACCTATAGAAGATCTACTCACATATATACACTCTGTTCTATGTTTATGTAATACTTCAAATGAAATATACTACAATATATATACATTACAATATATATTTGTATAGTTATATAATAATTTATAAAACATATATACATGTATACGTTAAATGTACACGTCTATAGAAGATCTATTGAATATATACACTCTATTTTATGTATATGTAATACTTTAAATGAAATATACTATAATATATATACATTACAATATATATTTGTATAGTTATACACTAATTTATAAAACATATACACATGTATACGTTAAATATACACATCTATAGAAGATCTATTCACATATATACACTCTA
>NW_025851371.1:913-1726 GCF_002878395.1 Capsicum annuum
TCTATAGAAGATCTATTCACATATATACACTCTATTCTATGTATATGTAATACTTTAAATGAAATATACTATAATATATAGACATTACAATATATATTTGTGTATTTATATACTAATTTATAAAATATATACACATGTATACGTTAAATATACACGTCTATAGAAGATCCTTTCAAATATATACACTCTGTTCTATGTATATGTAATACAATAAATGAAATATACTATAATATATAAACATTACAATATATATTTGTATAGTTATATACTAATTTATAAAACATATACACATGTATACGTTAAATATGCACATCTATAGAAGATCTATCTACTTATATACACTCTATTCTATGTATATGTAGTACTTTAAATGAAATATACTATAATATATCGACATTACAATATATATTTGTGTATTTATATACTAATTTATAAAACATATACACATGTATACGTTAAATATACACACCTATAGAAGATCTACTCACATATATACACTCTGTTCTATGTTTATGTAATACTTCAAATGAAATATACTACAATATATATACATTACAATATATATTTGTATAGTTATATAATAATTTATAAAACATATATACATGTATACGTTAAATGTACACGTCTATAGAAGATCTATTGAATATATACACTCTATTTTATGTATATGTAATACTTTAAATGAAATATACTATAATATATATACATTACAATATATATTTGTATAGTTATACACTAATTTATAAAACATATACACATGTATACGTTAAATATACACATCTATAGAAGATCTATTCACATATATACACTCTA
>NW_025851372.1:0-2391 GCF_002878395.1 Capsicum annuum
GACCAAAAAGTATAGGTTTTCTCCCAAGGGGGAGATGGTGTGTTAAGATTGCAGGGTAGATTGTGTGTCCCGAGTGTTGATGATCTGAGACAGAGGATTATGGCTGAAGCGCATGGGGCGCGATATTCTATTTATCCTGGTGCCACCAAAATGTATCGAGACTTGCGAGAAATCTATTGGTGGAGTGGCATGAAGAAAGATATAGCAGCGTTTGTAGCTAAGTGTGCAACATGCCAACAGGTTAAGGTTGAACACCAAAGAGCTGGTGGTATGATGCAAGAGTTTAGTAGTCCCACCTGGAAGTGGGGAAAGATAAATATAGACTTCGTGATTGGTTTACCTCCTTCCCAATGCCATCATGATTCCATTTGGGTTGTAGTTGATAGGTTGACTAAGTCTGCTCATTTCTTACCTGTTTATACTTCATATACCGCTGAGGATTACGCTAGATTGTATATCCAAGAGCTAGTCAGACTGCATGGAGTTCCCTTGTCTATCATTTCGGATAGGGGTATTCAGTTCACTTCGCAATTTTGCAAAGCTTATCAGAAGGGTCTTGGTACCGAAGTTCTTTTGAGTTCTGCTTTTCATCCACAGACCGATGGTTAGGCTGAGCGGACCATCAATACCTTAGAGGATATGTTGAGAGCTTGTGTACTTGACTTTAAGGAAAGTTGGGATGATCACTTACCGTTGATAGAGTTTGCTTACAATAATAGTTTCCACTCTAGTATTGGCATAGCTCCATTTGAAGCCTTATATTAAAGGAAGTATAGATCACCCATAGGTTGGTTCGAGGTGGGTGAAGCAGCTGTGAGTGGTCCTGATTCGGTATTTGAGGCTATGGAAAAAGTTAATTTGATTAGGGAAAGGTTGAAAACTGTGCAGAGTCGTCAGAAGTCATATGCGGATGTTAGAAGGAGTGACCTTGAGTTTGAAGTTGGTGACCTAGTGTATCAGAAAATTTCACCCATGAGGGGGTAAAAAGATTCGGAAAGAAGGGGAAGATTAGTCCCTGTTATGTTGGTCCTTACAAAATTCTTAGCCGTGTTAGTAAGGTAGCTTATGAGGTCGAGTTGCCTTCCGAGTTGTCCTCTGTTCATCCAATATTCCATGTCTCCATGCTTAGAAAGCATATTAGCGATACTGTGGTAGTGGATTCCTCTGTGAGTGCTGACATTCAAGAAAATCTTTCTTTTGATGAGATTCCTGTTGAGATTGTTGATTTCAGTATCTGAAGACTAAGGAACAAAGAAGTTACTTTGGTCAAGGTGTTGTGGCGAAACCAATTTGTTGAGGGTGCAACTTGGGAAGCTGAAGCGGATATGCGATCCAAGTACCCGCACCTATTTTCTGCGAACTTCGATCAAGCCGAAGGTACCGTTCATTCCTAAATCATGCACTTTTGATAAAAGTTGCAGCAGTTCAGCTGTCATTTATTATGTGTTCAGCTGTAGTTTCTTGAATTTATGCATTCTATGTTGCATTCGGAGTGAGAAACGATGTGGTGATGAGTCTAACGAATGGTTTCAGCTGTATACTCTACTCCCTATCTAATCTTGGCATTTCTAGCATCATTCGAGGACAAACGTTTCCAGGGGGGGATGATGTAATTCCCCGAAAATTTTTTCATTGAAATTTTGTGCGTAAACGTGTTGGGTTCTATCTTCTAGAATGAATTATAAATTTTTCGTGTGGAATATCTTAGATTATGACCCATCATTTCATAGAGTATCTAATAAGCTTTTCAACAATATGTGGATCATCCAAAACGGACACCCGAGCAACGAGTTATGAACATTCCGATCGAATCGTGAATAGTAGTAAACAGTAAAACGTGCAGGAAAAAGTACTGAGGCTTGGCGTATTTTTGATCCAACTTTAAACAATCATAAGTCCTTATACATAATGATCTACTATATATCAATGAAAATCTCTACGAGTCCTCTTTCCAATGAAATTGGTTTCATCCAATTTGTTTATCGGAGCAAAAAGTTATGGTCGATCTACTTCAGCCTATCAAAAGCGAATTTTTGGGTCAACTTCAAACGATCATAATTCCTCGTACACAATGATCTGGGTGAGATACTATATATCAACGGAAAGATATGAGATTCCTCTTTCTAATGAAATTGGTTTCATCCAATTTAGATATTGAGGTAAAACGTTATGGTTGATCTACTTCAGTCTATCAAAACAATCCACCAAAGGACAGATTCGAGAATTTTTTTGATTTTTAGGGGCGTTTTGGTCATTCCCACTCATCCAAAATACATCTAACCCTATATTAAAGCCTATTAGAAGCATTATATGTTATATTTCATCAAATTTCCTCAAAAAGAAAACCCTAAGCTCCTACATCCAACTTCAAGAACCTCTAAAGTTCACCAT
>NW_025851373.1:0-3882 GCF_002878395.1 Capsicum annuum
TACAATAAATATCCTAGTGATAGGATAGCTTATGATGCATTAAGCATGTTCATATGAGTCACTTAAGGTAATACAAGCTAAGAGTTTTTGAATCCATCAAGTTTTAGTGTTCGATTTTGTAAGGATCATCTTTGAACGAGTATAACTCGATGTTAATGTGGTATTTTAGCTAATTTAGACCCACCAAATTATAGATAATCGAATTAGGTTTCCAACAATACCAAATTCGCCTTAATCCAATACCCAAGCGAAAAGTTATGCCCATTTTCGTGAGAGACAGTAAGCATAGACGATTGGTTAGGCGCCGCCCAACCCAAGCATAGGAGATCACTTCGGTGCCACCTAAGTCAATTCCAGGTGTCAAAAACACTCCATTTTGAGTTGTTTTAAAGGTAATTAAGTCTTTAAATACTCCTTACACGTCCCTAAACTTAACCCTACGAAATATATATCTTCTAAACATACTGCAACCCTATTTTTATCTCAAATCTCATCATCCAAGAGCACTAAAGGAGAAAAACAACTAGGGTTGCATAATTAAACTTGAAGATCCAATTTCAAGGAAATTCCTCCATCAATCATCAAGAATCTTCCTTCTAAGGTATGTGTAGTGTTCATCTATGGATTCAATTCGTTCATAGAGTTTAAGAATCAATCTTTAAAATACAAAAGCTTGGTTGATTGTGGTGATATGATCATACCGATGTTAATGCTTGATTGTTTTTCCTCTTTTTCATTATAAAGTATGATTTCTATATTGTTGGATATTGATGATCATGTTGTTGATATTCTATATTGTTGGGTGTTGATGATTATGTTGTTGATATTGGATGATTCCCAAGATGGAATCTTTATATGTTTTTGTGAATTCATGATATCGTATGAGCTGGAAACATGTAAATTTGGTTGTTCATGAGGTAAAATTTGGTGATTTCACCTATGCTTAAGATCTGCATGTAAGGTATTTGATAAAATGCCTAAGGAACTAAAAATCATGCAATATAGCTAAATTGTGACTAAGTGAAGGGTTCATGATATGCCCTTATGTTCCAATGACTTCTATGTTGTTAATGTACCTTGTAAATGTTGTTGGAATACTCATGAACTATTCTTATGAGATTATGCTATGTTTACTTTCAAATCCTACTTATGAACAAGATGTATGATAACCATGCAATCCATATGAACTTCCATGCTATTAGTATGTGTTACGAATATGATTATGCAACGAACATGATATTAAGATTGTGCAAGTACTTCCATGTGATATGAAATCCTTTCCATGCAATACATTGTTGATAACCATGCTTAGTATGAGATCCCTACTTATGATATTATAAATTATGGACTCTACTCTTATGATCAAGTAAGTCATGTGTGTCAGTTTCCTTCCATCGAATCCTGGGGCACTTGTACCTGAAAACTATAGCTGTGTGCCTAGATCCATGTCATGTTTCACGATATCCAAACTCAAGTTATAATTCTATAGACTTCAGTCAGTCATGTGACTCAGGAAAACCTCATAATCTTAGTCAGTTGTCAGATATCAGTAACATTTCGCCAGTCAACGGAATTCAGTAAGATTAAGTCATGCACAGTCAGTTATTGATGTCCAGTCCCTCCAGATGGAAGTAGAGGTTAGCACTGAGTGAACCCAAGGATGGGAGCTCACCCGCCAATTCAGGGTGTGATTCTTAGTAGCAATCCTTGTGTTCCAGAACTACGTAGCCAGCGTAGGCTGAGACATCTTAACCTAGCAGATTAGGGTTGATGAGGTGGCTTAACCCATCAGTTTAGGGTTCCCACCATTCTCATTTCAGTACCTGCCAGTATAGGGTCTCACAGCTTTCCTTACCAGTGGTGCGGTATTGACACCCTCCAGTTGGGGCAGAGATTAAACCCCAGCTTAGCCATAACGGCATACATGGGGCATGTCGGTTAAACACTACTTCCCATAGTTTTAGTATTAGTCTCAGTAAAAGAACTCAGATAGTTCTTCAGATTTCAGTATATACAGGACTGTCAGATACAGTCATCCATGTTATCAGTTTCAGTATCAGTCAGGGCAGTTATCAATAAACTATGTATTTGCTTATAAGTCATGCTATCACGTATTCATGGTCCCAATTTCAATATATATGTGTTTGCATTCCTATGTTCATATTAATCAGTCAGTGTTGTTCATGTATGAAACCCTTTATGTTCAGCCTACCTTTCTCGTATACTCAGTACTCCAGTTGTACTGACGCATTTACGTTATGGTGCTTTCTTTTCATGTTACACCATAGGTTCCAAGACACGAGCTCCAGCCCAATAGTTGTAGTAGCGTTCCATTCGCAGAAACACAGTGAGTCCTCATTGATTCGAGGATATTATGATTTGATTCATATATTTATTTCTTCAGTTTAATTTTACAGAGTTAGTTGGAGACATGTTCCTTCAACTCCTTATTCAGACAGTTTAGAGGCTTTCAGATCTATTTTCAGATTTATATCCAATTTAGTTGTTTTGGGTATTTTTACCCACATGATTGTATTCAGTTGAACTTTATGGCCTTACAATTCCATGTATTCCACATTATTATATCATGATTTGCAGTATACAGGTACAGATATCAGTCATGGGTTATCTTGTGGTCCC
Organism: Capsicum annuum; assembly: GCF_002878395.1. Lineage (NCBI taxonomy): Eukaryota > Viridiplantae > Streptophyta > Magnoliopsida > Solanales > Solanaceae > Capsicum > Capsicum annuum. The sequence goes on from NW_025851373.1 coordinate 2,641, forward strand.
TTGGGGTTTGGAGCACCGTGTAGCATTCCAGTTTAGCAAATTGGGGTGTTACAAACTTGGTATCAGAGCCTAAGGTTCAATAGAGTCCTAGGAAATCTGATAGCCATATCTAGCAGTCTTGTACATGGGTGTGTTGCGCGCCATATTTATCTGCGGGAGGCTATAAGATGTTTTAGGAATAGTCCCCTTTCTTCATTATTTATGTCATGCTAGTGAGCATAATCATAAGTTAAACTCTCAGTCTAATCCATTCTTCTCTTATTCCAGACCATGGCCCCAAAGAGAAGAAACCATCTAGCTCCTCAGCCTGAAGATCCTTTGGGTGAACATGTTTCCCATGCAAAGTTTAGAGCCGCATTTACCACACTTGCTCAGTCCATGGTTGCATAGAATGAATAGCTACCAGTCATTTCGGCCAATCCAGTGGACACTCCCAAAGCAGCTAGGGTTTGGGACTTTACCCGGATGAACCCTCCATCTTTCCACGGGTCTAAGTCTAATGAGGACCCTTAGGAGTTCATTGACCAAGTCCAGAAGGTCATTGACATCATGGGTGTTACTTCTATTAAGAGTCTTGAGTTAGCCGCCTACCAGTTACAGGATGTTGCTCATGATTGGTACAAACAGTAAAAGTCTGAGAGGTTAGATGATACAGGCCCTATTGAGTGGGAGAAATTTGTCACGGCCTTCCTAGACAGATTCTATCCCCAAGAGCTGAGGAAAGCCAAAGTTCTTGAGTTCATCAACCTCAGGCAGGGGAATATGACGGTTAGGGAGTTTTCTTTCAGATTTACTCAGCTAGCCAAGTATGCTCCTTATGTGGTTGCAGAAAATAGAGCTAAGATAAGCAAGTTTGTGTCAGGGGTCAATGATAGCGTGGTAAATGAGTGTAGGTCTACGATGTTGATCGATGATATAACCTTAGGAAGACTCATGACCCATACCCAGCAAGTAGAAGATCAGAAGTTTAAGACTAGGGAGAGGAAGAACAAGAGAGCAAGGTCAGGTAATTTCAACTTTGCTTACCCCAAGTCAGATGGAGGAAACCGTTCACAGTTTCTCTCCAAGTCAGCCATTCTATCTCCTTCCTCTTCCAGCGCTTCAGTGCTGAAGATCAGAGACAGCAATAAAGACAAAGCACCAGGCTCTAAATCTCAGGGCAGTGTTAGCAGTTCCCAAATGAATCCCCTTTGTTAGACTTGTGGTAAGAACCACAAGGGCATTTGCAGAGCCAGTAGTGAT
>NW_025851374.1:0-948 GCF_002878395.1 Capsicum annuum
AAAAATCATATTTAAAAAAATATTTGATAGATATTTTATGATTAGAATTAATTATATACCACACTTACTGAACTACTCTTATAAATACTTACATACTAAAACCACACACTAACTATGATAAATTATGTATATTTAGAATATTGGAAAATAGATATAAAAATATACAATTTCTTAGTCAAAATATAGAAGAATTAATGAAATTAAAACAAACAACTAAAAAATATTATAAGAAAGTACTTAACCAATTTTAAATGATAGATAATCTTAAAATATTAATCTTATATATACTTAGAGATATAGAAATTATAGATATTAAGAGAATAATATTAGAAAAAGTATTAGACTATGAAATTGAAACTATAAATTGGATAGAACACTTATACCTGGATAATTACCCAGATGAATATTATTTAGATTAAGAAATGTTAGAATATATTAGAAAAACTAGATAAAATTAAGATAATCTAAATGAAGAAATTAATTATAGAAACCGAATTAGAAAAATAATGGAGAATCTAAAAGAAAAATTAAAATGGATAGAAGAAACCCTAGAAAATTTAGGAAAAAGTACATGTGATAGTTTATATAATTTAAAAAACTTGCTATGAGAAGAACAACATAAGATAATAAATAGTATTGAAAATCTAGAATTAGATATACATTACAGTACAATTAGGATAAATTATTATACAAAAATTTATAAATCTATAATTACTATAGGATAAAATGATAGACTATGAATATTTAAAATATTGGAGAGAAAATATGAAAGAAATAATATTATTAGAAAAACTTATGAAAGACAATCTAATTGGATATTTTGAAACAAAAGATATAGAATATTTAGAATACCTTCAAAATAATATAGAAGAATTACAAAAACTAAGAGAAAAAAAATAAAGAATGCTATAGTAAAGCATTTAACCAATTACCATATAATCCACCCCC
>NW_025851374.1:1048-2670 GCF_002878395.1 Capsicum annuum
GAATTAGATATACATTACAGTACAATTAGGATAAATTATTATACAAAAATTTATAAATCTATAATTACTATAGGATAAAATGATAGACTATGAATATTTAAAATATTGGAGAGAAAATATGAAAGAAATAATATTATTAGAAAAAATTATGAAAGACAATCTAATTGGATATTTTGAAACAAAAGATATAGAATATTTAGAATACCTTCAAAATAATATAGAAGAATTACAAAAACTAAGAGAAAAAAAATAAAGAATGCTATAGTAAAGCATTTAACCAATTACCATATAATCCACCCCCCAAGATATGAATATCGATAAAACTAACATAAATAAACTCAAAATAAAAATAAAAATAAAATATTTAGAGAATTTAAGAAATATCCACGCACAAATAAAAATAGATCCATTGTATTTATAATAGATCTATTTTACCACACAAGTTATCCACACCCCCTACAATTGGTATCAGAGTCTATACTGTTCAAAGTTACGGAAGTAGTATATATTTATAAATTATGATTTATTTGATAAAACTAGATTTAGACACCCTCCAAAATATTATTTAGATGAATAACGTACAAAAATTACCAAAATATAAAGAATTAAAGCAAATAATATCAAAAAACGTAAAAAATTAAAAATAAGTATAGAAAGACTACAATATAACATAATTGCTGGAGTTAGTAAAAACTGAATAAATGCACAAAAAGAAGAAATATCAAATTTAGAATTAACAATAGATAGTCTAGAATATACATACCAACATGATCTATTAGCAATTAAATAAAAAATGAACAAAGAAGAATTTATAATAGATGAAAAAATATATGAAAATCATGAAGGATTAAAAATAAAAATAGTATTTTCTAATCTAGGAAGAAGACATAAGAAAATAGGTGAACATTTATATTTACTGTTAGCAAAAGAAGAATTAAAATTAGAAGATAAATTGACAGCTATGGTAAGAATAGAAAAAGAAAATATGAAAGAAATAATATTATTAGAAAAACTTATGAAAGACAATCTAATTGGATATTTTGAAATAAAAGATATAGAATATTTAGAATACCTTCAAAATAATATAGAAGAATTACAAAAGCTAAGAGAAAAAAAATAAAGAATACTATAGTAAAGCATTTAACCAATTACCATATAATCCACCCCCCAAGATATGAATATCGATAAAACAAACTTAAATAAACTCAAAATAAAAATATTTAGAGAAGTTAAGAAATATCCACGCACAAATAAAAATAGATCCATTGTATTTATAATAGATCTATTTTACCACACAAGTTATCCGCACCCCTACAAAGGCTTGGTGAGAACAATAGAGACCAAGTATTTAATGATACAAAGTTGTTTGATACAACGAGTCTAAAAGCTAATAATATTGGATAACGTTGAATCCTGACATATAAATTAAAGAATAACAAAAGATGGTGGACAACAAAACATTTAAGAAAATAGGGTAATGAGTGTTGCTTATTTAACTTGGTAAGCTTCACTAAAACATGTTGGCCTATTAAGTAGGGACATAAAAATCATAGAACAAATGTCATTATTAGATTACACGGAACTAAGTAAAGGTGAATTGCATTGTTCAGGGTAATGGTTAG
>NW_025851375.1:0-3455 GCF_002878395.1 Capsicum annuum
TTTTCATCATCAATCATTGAGAAAAGAACAAAGGCAAACAATATTCATACCTTAGAATTCACCTCTTGATTATGCAATCCTGTTTGCACAAATAATAGGTGTCGTTCGAAGCTCTCGAGATGACAAACGCAGTTATCGGATTACTTTGAAATTTCTACGGTTGAATCAAAAGTAATTTAAAGGTCAAATTTGGCTAAGGTTTGTTCTTTCTCAATGATTGATGATGAAAATGAGTTTTGAAGTCATATACATGTATATATACACATATTCCCGTCCATAATATAATAGAAAATGACCAAAATGTCTTAAAAATTTAAATAATGTCAAATTTGTCCTTTGGTGGACTGTTTTGATAAGCTAAAGTAGATTGACCATAACTCTTTACTACGATATAGGATTTATGTGAAATTGGTATAGTTGGAAGGATAATTCAAAGGGCTTTCATTTCATATAAAGTAGGACACCCATTTCGTCCTGTACAAGGAGTTATGGTCATTTGAAATTGACCCTAAAAATCTATTTTGATAGGCTGAAGTAAAACGAGTATAACTCCTTACTCAGAAGTTGGATTTGGCTGAAACTAATTGCATTGGAAAGAAGACTCGAAGATCTTTCTTTTCATAGGTCACAGCTCTCCCAGTTCATTATATTAAGGGAGTTATGATCGGTCGAATTTGACCCAAAAATTCGGCTGGCCTCAGTAGTTTGTGTGCAGAAAATTTTCCTGCACATTTACTATTCCCAAATACCCCTGCCACCGTTTTATAGTTTCGAACGTGCTCAATTATATCCAAAACCTATCCGTTTTTGGAAATCTTTATATCGTTGGAAAGCTTATTCAATAACCTTCGCATGGAACTATCGACGGGCAAATTCTGGTATAAATAAAATAAAAAAAATTAATTCCATATAAATAAGACCAATACACGTACTTGAATACGCCAATACACGTACTTGAATATGGGGTGTTACAGTTTGGTTTTTAGAACCACTTTTATAATTGGAAGTCTTCGTCGATTCCAAACGACCGTCAAACGAAATTCCAGTAAAATAATTTTGCAAGCAAATCTTGACTCTGCCAACATCTATGTAAGATCAATTTTAGGATAGATAGATCCTTAGTTCGGATCCCATAGCACTCGAGCTTATTTCGACCAATTAGTCAAATAGTTAAATATCAAAATATAGGGGTGTGGGACCCACAAGTAGTCTAAATGACCTCGTATGAAAAATTTGACTTCACCAATGCATCCGAAATGTCGAATTTAGTGGGGTTACATAGTTCGTTTGTGAAAAACGAAGTCCGAATGAGTTCGGAAGGTCAAAAATAAATTTTGACCTTGCAGGCCCATCTAAAACCGTATAAAAAGGGGCTTTGGACAGATTTTAAGAATTCTTCACCTCTATTAAAACCCTAGCAGCCCTAAAAGAGTCGTGACTCAAAAATTGGTCTTGTGGGTTGAGTGGAATCTTAAACAATTTGTGTAATCCATCACTTTACTACAAATCCAAGGTAAGAATTCCTCTAATTTGATATTAATTTCATTATTTCTTGACTCAAAACCCTAAATCATTGTGGGTCAATTGTATCCCCAAAAATTGAGTGTTTGACTCAAATTTCTTGAGAGTTTTTAACTCCCTAAAGATAATTAGTCCATGGTTGGTCTTGGAAACTCCTTTCCAAGGGTGAAACCTCATTGGGGTTTTGGTGTCTATTTGAAACCCATGGCACAATGATGCTATAATGGGTATTTTCATTCTTATTGTAATGCTTATATTATATTGTTGATACCATTGTTTGTGGAAGAGGAAGCTTCTCGGAAAGAAAAAAAAAGCTTGTTGGTTCGTGAGTTGCTTGGATTCAAGGTAGGTTAGGCTTACCCGTAGTATAGATTGAGCTTGTTTGTAATGTAATCATTGATATCTTGCGAGATTGTGCGGAAAATTCTGACGATAGTTGATTAAATGGTAAACTTGAGATTTATTAATTCCTATAGGCCATGGATTTGTAAGGTATGATATTTGACCCTTAGCCTAAGACCTTGGTTAGCTTAATTGTGGTCTCATGACTAGTGTGTGAACATTATAGTTTTCTAAGTAGATATGAATGGTATACTTCTCTATCGTTAGGAGTGTATTGACCTATATAAAATGCCTAGATAGGAGATGACCTTGGTGTTGGGTTGTCTTAGGAAGAATACTTGAAGAAGATTTCTCTTAAATGCTTAGTAAGGATTGATAAGTGCTTATGGTGTGACTTAGATAACCTAGCCTAAATCCGGGTAGAAGTTTGTCTTGTAGAAGTGACTTTACTATTAGTGGGAGTTAGATGTGGGACTTGACCCACCTTAAGCTTGAACTATGTAACTCCTTAGTAACCTAGATACTTGATGAGCGTCTAAATTATATTATTGAGATTATAAGGGTTAAACCCGGTTGTCGCTTTATGAATAAGGTAGATGGTTGAAAAATGTGTATTCTTGATTGTTGTCTTATTACCGTGTTATGGATAGCCAAGGAAATATGATAATTGTGTATGTCATCTAGATACTCATGCCTATGCTTCTACTCACATGTCATGATGATGACCAGTAATAAAGTGTGATGGTTTATGCATCTTACATCTCTATTACTCGATTATTGTGAACTTGTGTATGTTTATTGATTTGGGGCCATTTATGTGTATATGTTGTTGTCTTGGAAAATATTGATACAATGATGATGCCCGGTAAATTCAGAGGAATTATTGACACTATGATGATGCCCGGTTAATTCGGAGGAATATGTGATATTATGATGATGCCCGGTTCGAGTTCGGAGAAATATGTGATATTATGATGATGCCCGATTCGAGTTCGGAGGAATGTGTGATATTATGATGATTTCCGGTTTGAGTTCGGAGGAATATGTGATATTATAATGATGCCCGGTTCGAGTTTGGAAGAATGTGTGATATTATGATGATGTCCGGTTCGAGTTCGGAAGAATGTGTGATATTATGATGATGCCCAATTCGAGTCCGGAGGAATGTGTGATATTATGATGATGCCCGATTCGAGTCCGGACGAATGTGTGATATTATGATGATGCCCGATTTGAGTCCGGAGGAATGTATGATATTATATGGTGCTCAATGAATTCGGCGGAATATGTTGATATTGTGATGATGCCCGATAAATCCGGAAGAGGTAAGAACATTTTGATGCCATGTGGGGCAAATTTACTTATATGCCTTGATATTTGTAAGGTTAGGCCGTGTGAGGCCAACCGCCTATGTGCTAGAATTATGAGGTCTCTATTGGTAAATTATGAATTGTTTCTTGTTCCAAATCACTATATAAGAGGTGTGACCCTTTTTGATGCTAAACTAGCTACTATAGGAAATTTATGCCTAATATTGAGTTAAGGCTTAGTGTTATATGTAAATTTGCATAAAAATTCAAGGGCTAACCTAA
>NW_025851376.1:0-1369 GCF_002878395.1 Capsicum annuum
AATATATAATATTAATAATAATTTTATTGTTATAAAATTAATTAGATCAAATTGAGATAGAAATCAGTTAATATTTACAATTATTTTAATGAAAAATATATGCAAAGTTTCGTAATTGATATACATATATTGGTAAAAAAACAACGAACACTGACTACTACTTTAGCCATAAATATATTTTAAAATTTACAACATTAAATTTAAGGAACTTGAGTCTATATATTATGATCATAAAATTAATTCTTATTAATTGAAATTAATTAGTTGATTGTGTAATTTTATTACAATTATATCGTACATCATTTTTTATATAAAATTCATATAATTAATTAATTAATTTTGTGCAATCTACTATGATCTTATTAATTCAAATGAAATAATTTTTAAATGGTAAGTTTGGATTATAAAAAGAAAGGATATTATTGTATGCCTTTAGCATTTCTTATGTATTAAAAAAGATTTAGAGAGAAAAAGTTGTCATCCCTCAAAACAATTAAATTTGAACTATTTTAATAAAACAATAAAATATTGAATATAAGAAAATTCATAATTTAGAAAAAAATAATTGTTACCTTATTTGAGCTTTTAGCAAATTATAAAGATAATTAAATAATCAATTGACTATAGTCAAATTATGAATCTATAAGAATTTTTTGAGAAATAAATCAGTAATTAGGAATAAAATAATCGTTACCTTTTTAAAATTCTTTCCAAAATTAAAAAGGTAATTGATATTAATTTAATATAATCAATCTATAAAAAACATGAGAAATTCATGGGATTGAATTGCTGAAATTATAAAGGTAATTTATATCAATTGTTTTCATATTTGAGCCCTTTATGTAATTGTAGATTAATAACTACAATCAAGCTATAAAATTAGGACATATTTATGGTAAATAAATATATAATATTAATAATAATTTTATTATTATCAAATTAATTTGATTAAATTTAGTTAGAAAGCAGTTAATATTGACAATTATTTTAATAAAAAATATATGCAAAGTTTCGTAATTGATATACATATATTGGTTACAAAAACAACGAACACTGACTTCTACTTTAGCTATAAATATATTTTAAAAGTTACAACATTAAATTTAAAGAACTTGAGTCTATATATTATGATCATAAAATTGATTCTAGTTAGTTTAAATTAATTAGTTGATTGCATAGTTTTATTACAACAATTTCGTACATCATTTATTTAATAAAAATACATATAATTAATTGATTGATTTTGTGCAATCTACTATGATCTTATTAATTCAAATGAAATGATTTTTAAATGGTAAGTTTGGATTATAAAAATAAAGGAGATTATTGTATGACTTTAGCATTTCTTATGTATTAAAAAAGATTTATA
>NW_025851377.1:0-3983 GCF_002878395.1 Capsicum annuum
TATATGATTTAAATGCCTCTTGTCTTTTTTTATAGGTTGTGCTTCCTTGGATTGTGCCTACCATTGATGAGCTGGGGATGACTTTTTTCTTACTCTGGGTCTTGTTGATACAAAAGAAGAACCAACGGTAGAGTTAATAAAGAAGGAATTGGTTGGAGCAACATCTATAAGGAGAGAAGTTAGGCAAGGTCATCCTAATGTTGAAGCTCTTCACGACCAACCTCAAACTGCAACAGATCCGAATGCTTCTTCTGGTGGTGTTGCTAGTGGAATTGTTTGTGATGGTGGCAACCATCCTCCTGCTGCTGCTGCTGCTGCCATTCGTGATTATGAGCATGTTGGTGCTTAGTAAAAAATAAATACTTTTGAAAACACCCTTTGCATAGTTCCTCCCTCTCACCCCTACACCGGTCCCTCCCACTCTTACAGTGGTACCTCTCACCCCTCTTCACCCTCATGTTCTTATTGCAAATGCAAAGTGTGCAAGGACAGAGAGGATAAAATCCTTGAAAAGATAGAGGCTATTACTGAAGCTGCCAAGGAGTTGAAGTCCAGGAGACATGTCATACCATCCAACGAGGTGGGGGAGCCATGCACTCCTACAGTTGAGGTTAGGAGAAAGAGAAGAAAAATTAGACAAATTCTCTCCGTTTTAAAATCAGCAAAATTTGCAACTCCTCCTGCTCTAAGAGTTGTTGTAGTTTAGGGGTTGCCGAAGAAGGTGGACATATTCGCGGTGCTTAGCAAGGAGAAGAAGAAGGAGCTGGGAGAATTTATGAAGACGAAGGTTAAAAAAGAATACACCATGCATTCATTTACTACATAAGACTTCACGAATATGACAAATATGCGCGTGTGGTACGAGGAAAATGTAAGTTTACTTTTGCTAACCTAGCCTTCTAATCTGTTTCATGAAGAAGAATCTATGCAGCAGATGTGTAATATGTTGCAACAACTTGGTATTTTTTTTGTAACATAATACACATCTGTTGCATAAGTTGCGTTGGCTGGGTAATCTATGAACTGATTCAGAGAACCCTCTGTATCAGATTCTTTCTACTGTGTTTTTATTCTTTACAATTACTAACCTATTTAAAAATTGTCTTCTTATACCACAGTATGTTGATGAAATTCTCTGCCTCATGAGGGAAAGACAATTAGCGTACCCGGATGCTTATGATGCCACCGATAGGATAATGGACCTCAACTTCTACAATAATTTCAAGGATAGGTACGCTAATATCCGTGAGCTAGCTGATTTCAGTGGCCCAAGATTTGATGAGTTAGTTTCTACGTTCCAATGGGATGAAGAAGCGATTAAATATGTTAGAGAGAAGAGGCCATATCCACACGGTAAGAGCTAGACCAAGGCAAAGAGAATCCTTTTAGTTATGAACGTGGATGTCACATATTTTCTCACTGTTGAGATACTACTATACAAGGGAAAGATTAAGGTTTATGAATGAAACTTACGTATCTTCAGCGAGAATATGTATTTAACCCAAGAGTGGTTGCCCAAGTTGTTGACGCAGAGTAAGCTGATGGATCATTTGCTGGTTGAAGTCTTGACAAAGGAATCATGGGATTTTGAAGGTCGAAATAAGAACATTCAGCTCCCAAAAAATACAACTAGTGTAGCGTGCGGGCCGTACTTGCTTGCATATATCGAGTGTTTGCTGACTGGCACACAAATAACCGGTATGTGCAACGCCGTTGTGGGAAAGATACAATAGGTTTGGGCATATAGGGTACTAATAAATGGTTGGAGCTCGTGTATAAAGAAGAATATGTACGAAGACAGAGACGAACATGTGTTATTGTACTTATTTCATTCTCTCATGATTATGATGATTTTCTTTAGGCTATGTGAGTCTTTCATACGTCCTGCATATTTCTTATAAATATTTATGATGATGATGTTTATACAACTGCATATACCCCTTAAAATGGTACTGACCACATCTTTGGATGTGGGCTGCATTTTCTCAGAATGTAGGTTCAGGTGCTCAGTTCCAGGTTCGACAGTGATTCTTTGGGCACACTGTTCTACATCCTCTGTTGTGGTGAGTCCTCATGTTCTGAGGATATGATGTCTGATGTTGGTTTCACAGAATTGTTTACATTTGATAACTAAGTATGAGTCAGTTGGGGCATGTCTCAATGGCTCGCTGGTTGTATTGATTTTCTTAGAGTCTTGTTAGACTAGTATAGATGTTGGGAGTTGACTAATAAGTCGTATTTTGTTATCTTTCTGAAATTCTTTTATTCTTGGATGATGATTACTCTGTTGATATTTGAGGGTTATTTATGAAAACTCCGTTGATTTGTGTAGAACTGAATGAAAATTGCTCAAAGGGTTAGCTTGGGGCTACTCGTAGCCTCAAGCACCGTGTGACGCTCCGAGATCCATTTTCTGGGGCGTTACAAACTTAGTATCAGAGCCTAAGGTTTTAAGGTGTCCTAGGGAGTCTGAAAAGCCTCGTTAAGTAGGTTTTTGATCATCGGTGTGTAGCGCTCCACATCTATGTGCAAGAGGCTACAAGACGTTTTAGGAAAAAGTGTGATTCTTTCTTTTAGAAGTCTATCATGCTTAAAGTGTCTCTCTCTGCTATTGATTCGTGCTCTCCTCTTTCAAAAATATCCCTCCACATTGAGCGAGAAGAAATAATGATGGTCAGCAACCTCAAACTGCTGATCCATTGAATGAAAACGTATTTCATGCTGAATTTCGGGCAGCCTTTTAGGTCCTGGCCCAAGTTGTTACTGCAAATGTTCAGCCCAACCCGGCGTCGACTCTATAGCAGCAGGGAGGTGATTCAGCTGCTGCCAGGATCCATGACTTCATACAGATGAATCCGCTGGAATTCTATTGGTCCAATTCTGATGAGGATCCACGGTTGTTTTTAGAGGAGGTGCGGAAGATTTCTCAGGTGATGCATGTATCTGAGGAACATAGTGTGGAGTTGGCTACATATAGGTTGAAAGACCTTGCTTATGACTGGGTTGTTTCTTGGAGGAAAGGTAGAGGTGAGGGAGCTATCCCTAAATCTTGGCAAGAGTTCCAGGATACATTCCTGGATAAGTTTTTCCCTTTGGATTAGGGAGTACTGTCTAAAGTTCAATCAGTTGGCCAAGTATGCTCCTGACTTAGTGGCTAATAATCGGGCTAGTATAAGTAAGTTTGTGACTGGAGTGTCTAGTTATGTGGTTAAGAAGTGTAGGTCTGCTATGCTAAATAGTGAGATGAATTTTTCTAGGCTAATGAATCATGCACAATAGATTGAGGCACACAAGATTAAGGAGAAAGATAAAATGAGAGAGAATAAGAGAGCTAGGTTCGAGCAGCACGGACAGGGTTAGACTAGATTGTAGGGAGAGAGTTGCCGTCAGTATCAGGATCGTTCGTCTATGCTAGCACCGTCATCTGCTAGTGCTCTCGTTCCTAGAGGTAGGTAGGATTAAGGTACTAGGTCATATACATCCAGGTCCCAGTACAGTGCTGGTAGTAAGCCAAATAGTCCCCGATGTCCTAAGTGTGGTAGGGCTCATTCGGGTAAGTGTTGGGGTGAGAAGAGGGGTTTTTTCTGGTGTGGTGACATGGGTCACAGAGTTAGATATTGTCCACAGGATGGACAAGGGCGTTCAGACCCAGACTCAGACTGTTAGTACTCCAGTTCCAGCGACTCACCCAGCCCCAGCTCAGGGTGCCTTTTCTAGTAATACTGGCGGATAGCGCCAGAATAGATTCTATGGTTTACCATCCCTCCAGGAACAGGAGGACTCTCCCGATGTTGTTACTGGTACACTTCATATATTTCAGTTTTATTTGTATGCTTTGTTGGATCCTGGATCCAGTTTCTCATATGTTACACCTTTGATTGCTGTGAATTTTGAAATGAGTCCTGAGATTATTCCTGAGCCTATCCTAGTTTCTACCCCAGTGGGTGATTCGATAGTTGCCCAGAAAGTGTATAAAAAGTGTC
>NW_025851378.1:0-1319 GCF_002878395.1 Capsicum annuum
TATTTAAATTAGTAGATTTCTTTTCCAAATCAAACTCAAATATAAAGATTATTATTTCCATGATCTTCAAAATTTTAAAATATCATTCTTTTATATCTCTAACTATTTTTTCTTGTTAGTTTTTTTTTTTATTTTATTTTTTAATTTCTTTTTCATTTTCTTTTTTTCTTTCCACTTTTTTTTCTCTCTTCTACTTGTCTTATTTTTTTTCCTTTTTCGTTTTATTTATTTATTTTTATTTTTTTCATTTTCGTTTTTTCCTTTTTTCATATTTGTTTTCGTTTTCTTCTTTTTTGTTTTTAATTTTTTTTTCGCTTTTGTTTTTATACTTCTATTTCTAATTTCTATTTCTCTTTATTTTTTCCTTTTCACTTTTTTTTTTGAATTTTTATTTTTTTGTTTTTTTTCTTTTTTTCTCCTCTATCTCTATCTTTTATTTTTAAAAGAAAAAATATATATATCATATATACATATTCAAAAAATATACATACAGATCTGTATATGTATTTACGGTAAAAAACATACATATATATCTGCATATGTATTTACAAAAATACATATTTGACTCACATGTATATATAAACATATAGGACACAAAATATCTATTACAAAACTGACAATTATATACATATAGGTAATAAAAGAAATACATGACACATATCTTAAACAGTAAAAGAAAATAAATAAGTACATATGTTACCCTCTAAAATGACATAGTATGTCCAGTTCAAAGACAAATCCAATATCATATAAAATACATATAGCTCTGCATATGTATTAACAAAATACATACTGATCCATATGTATATTCTTATTTTATATGAGTCACCTTTGTATTTCGCAAATACATATGAAGATATACAGTATAGTTATGTTTGTTACTGTTTAATATGAATATAGTTATATGAGTCACCTTTGTATTTCGCAAATACATATGAAGATATACAGTATAGTTATGTTTGTTACTGTTTAATATGAATATGATATGTATTTTGTAAATACATATGTATATTTTGTACTGAAATACATATCCAAATCTGTATGGCTATGTATTTTGTATGTTTTTTTGAATATGTGTATGTGATATACATATTTTTCTTTTCAAAATAAAAGTTAGAGATAGAAGAATAAAAAAATAAGAAAAAAAAAGAGAAGTGAAAAAGAAAAAAAAGAAGAAAGAGAAATAGAAGTGTGAAAAAAAAATCAAATAGAAAAAAAAAGAACAAAACGAAAATAGCAAAAGAAAAAAAGGATATGAGAAAGGAAAAAAAAAGAGAAAATAAAGTGAAAAGAAAAATAAATCAAAATAAAAAATAAAA
>NW_025851379.1:0-860 GCF_002878395.1 Capsicum annuum
ACAGTTACCTCAGCTCATACACCGCACAAGTAGGAGTCAGGATATCCAGCTGCTTTTGGTGAGGTCCAGTTTGCTTCAGGGCTTTCCGTGTCATATCCAGTCACTTTTGGTATTGAATAGAATTTATTTATATGGTGGGGTGTGTCCCAACCTTAGTTAAACTCTGTGTACCGTCTAGAGGCTTTGTAGACCTAATGTACAGTCAAGGTGGTGTTTTGTTAATAGACGTGATGGCTCCAATGGCCAAGTATTGTATATACATATATATATGTGTGCTCGAGCTTATACAGGTGATTATTTCCTTTTATATGCGATATGATGCTATCCAAATTTCAGGTTGTCATTGAGGTATGCATGGGAAGTATAAGATGATGAGCTGGTTCTCCCGGGCCTCCTCGGCTACGGGTGCCAGTCCGCCCCCATAGGATTTGAGGCTTGACACTTGTGGTGTTGAACTTGAGTTGTTAACTGCAGAAATGGAGTCATCTAAAGAGACAGGTTGTCGAGCTCCAGAAGACCCCGTCCTCTGCATCAACGACTGTGATTTTTTTGGTAGTGCAGCTACGATGAATATGTGTTCCAAGTTTTAAAAGGACATGATACTACTGAAGCAGGAACATGCAAAGCTTGCATCCGCATCCAACAAAGACGTCGTAGCAGAAGCTCAAGCAGTGATGAATCAGAACTTGCTCTTGCAGGTGCCGCGATTGCATCTGCAGATTTAGCCTCTCAGATTTCACAAATGAAGTCAAAAGAGGGTTTGAAATAGTGCACAGCTTGTCGTAAGTGTGTGGGATTAATGGGGTTTAGTTGCAAATGTGGTGATCTTTTCTGCGCAGTTCATGATTATTCAGACAAAC
>NW_025851379.1:960-1807 GCF_002878395.1 Capsicum annuum
AATCCTATCATCATAGAAGAAAAGCTTAATAAGATCTAACAAGCACCTATCGAAAGGTTGTATGAAATGAAGCAATGTCCATCTTTCGATAAGTTGGCCTCGTCTTACAGGTGACGATGAAAGTTTTGTGTGGGGGTGGGGGTGGGGGGTACCCTAGAGCCTAGATAATCCTGGTGTGTAAGTTATTTATGATCTTGGTGCACATTTTCATGGAATTTGTTCTTGTTTTGTCCCAATTTCTGGGCTCCTTGTCTAATATAATATGCATAATGTAGGTCATCTTGATGAATTTCACATTCATACATCCGCGTTTTGTAATCCTGAATTCGCCTCCGTGCATTCTTCAAGATTCCAAAGTCTCCTTTGGTTATCAATAATGTAGAGTTTTTTTTTGTAGAGATGTCAATACGGGTTGGCTCAGCCCATCCGAGCTAGCCCACACGGGCTTTGAGTTTGACGGGTCAGGTTGGGCTAGCCTATCAAAATGATGAGCAAAAAAATATCAAGCCCACACTATTACTCTGTGGGTTGTGGGCCTTACGGGCAAGCCCACTTTAAAAAAATAATATTTTATGATTTAATTTTAGAATGTTAATAGACATAAATATTACCAATCAATATTACATGGAATTTTTTTAAAGGCACAATTATCTTTTTACCCTTATTGGACCCACTTGATTTTAAATATATTAATACTTCTTTTTTATTATTTGTTTTTTTAAAGTAAAAGTTTTATCACTTCAATCAAAATTTAAACTTTCAGCTTTTATTTTTATAGTATCAAAATTATTTTAAACCACAGAGCAATTTATTCTTTTTGGTTGGTTCTACATAACTAAACCAGTTT
>NW_025851380.1:0-815 GCF_002878395.1 Capsicum annuum
ATATATATATATATATATATATATATATATATATATAATATTTAATTGCAATGAGTTTAGAGGTGAAACATATATAAAGGTAAGGGTGTTAAGTGGGCCGGGCCGGGTCAACCCAGAACAGGTCCGTGATATTTTATCGGGTTGTGGGCCTGCCTAGATTTGGGCCTGGTTGAGTGGGCCGGGCCAAGTTCGGGTTCCATAGTATTTTTCTTAAAAAAAAACCTGAACCGGCCCACTTGGCACAACCCGATTTAACCCACCTAAACCCGATTAAAAATTTGGTCAAAATCGGTCAAAAATAAAAATAAAAGCTTTTTTTCAATATACTCTATATATACCCAGCTATATATATTTTAAATACGCTAAACAATATATATACACTATATATATATATAGTATATACTACATTGGAATTTTAAAAATATATACACATATACATAATTACACATATATACGTAACATTCAATATATACGACTATACGTACTACTTTAAATAAAACATATACTACAATATATATATATAGTTATATACTAATTTATAAAACATATACACATGTATACGTTAAATATATACGTCTATAGAAGATATATACACATATATACGCACCATTCAACATATATGTATAACTTTAAATAAAACATATACTACAATATATGTATATATATATATATAGTTATATAGTTATATACTAATTTATAAAACATATACACATTTATACGTTAAATATATACTACTTTAGAAGATATATTCACATATATATGCACCACTCAATATATATGTACTACTTTAAATAAAAAATATACTACAATATATA
>NW_025851380.1:915-2445 GCF_002878395.1 Capsicum annuum
ATTTTGGCACCTCAAGTAGCCATAAAGTGTGTCATTTTGACACCTTTTACTGAGTTGGCCAGGTGCGTGTATTGCACCTCCATGAAGGCGTGTGAAAGTTAATTTTTTGGCTGATATGGTGCCCAATTTGGCCCACCAACAATATATTAACTCATTTTCATTAATTTATACCTTTTTTCTTATTTTTATCCATCATTTTTGCCAATTTTAAGCTTTTCTAATGGTTAAAATTATTGGGAGAGATTTAAAAATTAGATACATATTTAGGAGTTTGTCTTGCCAGAAACAATATATTAACTCGACGCCCATTAATTTATACTTCTTTCACATTTTTATCCATTATTTTTGTCAATCTTAATTTATTTAACTATAAGAATTATTGAGAGAAATTTATATACGCATTTAAAGGTTTGTGAAATTAAATAATAAGCACCATTTTTTTAATCATTAAGGGCAAAATCAATGAAGAAAAATAAAAAATAAGCAACATCAACCAAGAAAAACTAAAAATCAAACAAAATCGATGAAGAAAAATTGAAAAATAAAGCTAAATCAGCGAAGAAAATTGAATTTAAAATCTATGCATAAAAACCAAGAAAAATCAGTGAAGAAAGATTGAAAATCGAAGCAAAATTGATGAAAGAAATTTAAAAATAAAGCAAAATCCGAGAAGAAAAATTAAAATCGAACAAAATCAATTAAAAAAACTAAAAATTAAAGAAAAATAGATAAAGCAAATTTGAAAAAAAAAAATGAAGCTAAATTCATGAAGAAAATCTAAAAATCAACAAAAATCAATGAAGAAGAATTAAAAATCGATGAAAAAAAATTAAAGATGATTGGGGTGCAGGGTTGTGGAGGGGGTGTGGGGTCTTTGAAGAAGATAAAGAGGGGAAGAAGAGTGGCGGGGTAAGTGGGGTATTTGAAGAAAATATTAGCGGGATGCGTGGGGTGGGGGTGAAAGGTGGGTGGGGTATTTTAAGAAGAAGTCTAGTGGGGTGGGGGTGGCGGGTGGGTGGGTGGATTAGTGGGGTGGGTGGGGTGGGGGTGGCAGGTGGGGTGAGGGTCGCGGGTGGGTGGGGTGTTTGAAGAAGACGGTTGGTGGGGTGGGTAGGTTAGGGGGAGGGGGTATTTTTTTATTTCAATTAATTATTTATAAATTATTTGAGTATTTTTATATAAAATTAATTATTTATAAATTATTTGGACAAAAATGACAAGTATTCGCATTTTATTCGTCACTTTCCACCTCAACGGAGAATGTGTTCCACGCACTAAAATTATTTTGTTGATTCAGCAAAACGTGTCGAAGTGACACACTGGAAGGCCGCTTGAGATACCAAAATGGAACAATGTCCACTTGAGATGTCTAAGTGAAAAATGATGCGTACTTATGGAGGCTGCGTATGCATTTTGCCTTAAATAAAACATATACTACAATCTCTCTCTCTCTCTCTCTCTATATATAGTTATATACTAATTTATAAAACATATACACATGTATACGTTAAATATATACGTCTATAGAAG
>NW_025851381.1:0-1409 GCF_002878395.1 Capsicum annuum
AGTGCTCTCCCTAGGAGGGCAAAGGTTGGTATTCCACGCGGCTCACGTGGGGTTGTCGGTTATAGGAAACTCCCCTGTCCATAAGAGTATGTTTCTTGAACTATCGAGTCGCTCCGAGTCTTGAGTTGATGAGTTTGGTTGTCTATGATGAGTCATGAGAATTTATGATGAATATTGATGGTTTTATGATGAATATTGATGATTTTATGATGATTTATGGGATTTTACTTATGTTTTCATCTCTATAATATTATGAGAAGTATGGATAATGAAATTCAAGCCATGTGAGTCTTCATTTTCCGTACGCATGTTTTACGAAATCAAAGATATTATTCAAATTATTGCGTGCACCCCCACATATTCAGTTGCTTATGAGGAGTCATGGTGAGTTATGTAACTACTTCCCACGGTTTTTGTGTCAGTATAAATCATCAGGAGTCAGGGGTGTGAGTGTATTTGATTGATCAGTATTGGTATCCTGTGATTCAATAATGCAGTACCCCAGTACAGTAGTGAGTTTCGAGGATAGTAAAGTAATATCCGAGCTGTGGTATCTGGAGTCACTATAATTGTTATAGTGGTTGTGAACTGTGCATTCATATATGTGTACTCGTTCGTTATTCTCATGATTATTCTATTGATTAAACGTTCATGCATAAGCCCTTGCATTTAGCCCTCCCTGCTTGTATACTCAGTACATCTTAGTACTGACGCATTCGCGCTATGATGTTCTTTTATTTTGGGGGCACCATAGGTTCAGAGGAGTAAAACTTGGAGCATCTTAGAAGTCACTTGTATAGCAGCAGTGGGTGCAGCAGTGAGTCCTCATCATCCGAGGATGTTGTTATTACAGTATTTGATTTTTAGTAGACGGAGTTAGTTGGGGGAATTGTCCCTTCAACTCCATAGGTCAGGTAGTGTAGAGGCTTTTCAGACAGATGTATTAGTGTGTGGTTTAAGGTATTGTATATTTCTAGATGTTTGAACCTTATGGCAAGTGTTAGTTAGTTTTCGCATGTATTTTATTATATTATGCAGTGAACAGGTACAGATATCAGAAAAAGGGTTAGCTTGTGGTCCTTCGGGATCATGAGCACCGTGTGGCATTCCGATTCTCGAGGATCGGGGCATTACAGATAAATTCAGATTCCATTATAGAGCGAGCAATACAAGTCTGTTTGGATGATTTCCAAGAGACTGCTCCTCCATCGATAGTAAATACATATCCACTCGTGAATTTTACTTTGTTCGATCCGGTGATCCAATTTGCATCACTATATCCTTCAAGTACCGCGGGATATTTATTATAATGCAAAGCGTAGTCTTGAGTGTATTTAAGATACCCAAAAACTCTTTTCATTACCATCCAATGAGTTTTATTAGAATTAATCGTGTATCAACTCAACTTA
>NW_025851382.1:0-1630 GCF_002878395.1 Capsicum annuum
ATTGTTGTGTGTTCTTTATGTTACTTTATTGTATTCATTTATTTATTCATGTACAGTAGTTTCAGAGCATATTTCCAGGTTTGCCCGGTTTTGCCTTGACTTAGCTTATTTTATCTTATATCTTTTCATATTTATATCATGATTTAGCTTAGTTGACAGATGATGCCGATTAAGTATGACTGGTTTTGGTACTCATACTACATTTTTTTACCTTTTTGGATCAAATTTAAGTACTAGTTGCCATCAATGATTCAATGCTCGTGCAGGGTTGGTTTTGAAGATTAGGTGAGCTCTTATAATCAGAGTTACCCTTTTTTTTCTATTTATATATGTCTAGTCTTTCATCTTCGAGATGGATTATATTTTAATATTTAGTACTTATAGTTCATTTATAGTAGCTCTTGTGTCGATATTACTGATTCTTGGGATGGATGTTGATTTGCTATCTGTCTGTTAGACTATTATGTCTATATTATTTCTGTTTAAGTCTTTAACTATTAATTTCTAGCTTTTAGGCCATCTTCTCACATAATTTATGATATGGGAATTCCTAGCTCAAGACCTTTCACACAAAGCCAAGCATGTGAGTTGCAACGAGTCCAAGCCTTGTTCACATTCTTGGCCATGTGTGAGGCCCTTGTGAGCCTATCTAAGGGTCATATTTAAAAAAATATAAAGAGGCCCACCAAGACACCCCAAACCCACCCACTTAAATTCCAAGGATAATTTGGTCTTTGTCCCTCCTTTGTAAGTTACTATATAAGCCATGTAATAGGGCTAGTCTTGCTTTAGTTCGTTCCTATTATTCAAGAAACAAAGACTTGTAAATTTTTGACTTCTCTTTCTCATCATTTGGAGAAGCCAAAACCAAATTCTCACTAGTAGAGTGATAATAGTGTTGTATCTTGGCTAGAAACTAGGTTCTTGAGGTTCTTTAAGTTCCTCTTGGTCTAAGTAAGAACTTGGTATTGATATTTATTAGTCTTAGTGTCCTTTCTCTTGTTAGGGTTCTTAGATTAATTAATATTGTGTGTCAAGTTTCTATCTCTTTCTTTGTAAATCTTGTTAACATTGTGTTGTTGAATATAAAAGTCTACTGAAGCCGTGTGGGGCTCTTTCGATTCACTAGCAATATTGTCTTTGTTGTTCTTGTTGTTAAACTCACTATTCTAGTTCAAACAAGTGTTGCAAGCCTAGTGAAGCCGTGTGTGGCCATTTTCGATTCACTAGAAATTTGTTGTTAATCTTGTTGTTCTTGTATTGGTTGTAATCTCTTGATACCCACTTAGCATTGTATCATTTGGTATCAAAGCTCAAGGCTAGGTTTTGTTCTTACAAAAACAATCTTGGAAAGCCATTACAAAAAAGTGTGTTCTTGAACATTTTGGTAAAAAAAATTGGTTGTAGATCTACAAAAGTTTTACTTGTTTAGTTGTTTCTTGTGTTGGTTTCTTTATCATCAACACAAAGGGTATCTAAATTTAAAGTTGAGCTTAATGAAAAAGAGAATTGTGTTGTGAAAAAAAACACTTGGAAGTGACCATTGTGGTGTATTGTTGTTGTGTTCTTGAAGGTGTTGATGTTGTGTTCATCCTAAACTTCTCCTCATCTTATGTCTTAACTTCTATAA
>NW_025851382.1:1730-6255 GCF_002878395.1 Capsicum annuum
TTCTTGAACATTTTGGTAAAAAAATTGGTTGTAGATCTACAAAAGTTTTACTTGTTTAGTTGTTTCTTGTGTTGGTTTCTTTATCATCAACACAAAGGGTATCTAAATTTAAAGTTGAGCTTAATGAAAAAGAGAATTGTGTTGTGAAAAAAAACACTTGGAAGTGACCATTGTGGTGTATTGTTGTTGTGTTCTTGAAGGTGTTGATGTTGTGTTCGTCCTAAACTTCTCCTCATCTTATGTCTTAACTTCTATAAAGATAAATAGATCCAAAAAGTTTGTAAGACAAAATTGAAAATTGTCTGAGAGAAGACTTGCCAACATCACCTTTTCAAGACTTGACAACCACTTTTCCTTAAAACAAGGAACCTTGTCTTGTGGGACTATTGAGGTCAAACATCACCTTTTGAGTTTGAAAAAAAAATTAAAAAAAAAGGGTTTGAAAAATATTACAACACTTTATGTTTTCCATCCCAATAACAAGTCATCCATTACAAAAGATCTAAGGGGACTAAGACTTAAAGTTGATGAACTATTTATGTGGACCTACGACCATTGACATGCTGCTACGTCACCCTAGTTACTGTTCATGTGATAATTAAGCTCAAATTTGGATGTTCTATTTTCTAATTATTGATTCCTAGTTTCCTCTAATTGACTTGAGAACTAATTAACAAACTAGTACAGTCCTACTAGCTTGTCAATTAGTAACTTGAAGCCTTCTGTTCGTGTCAATGTTTGTTTGTATGCGTTCGTCATTTGAAAACGTTGTAACTCTTGGCTCTAGTCCGACGAGAATTATTTGAGTTTCAAACAAGAATCCATTCTGGGCAAGTGCATACTCATACCTTATGGATTTACGGGTTCCAAGCCATTCTACAACTCTTTTGGAACTTGAGTGTGAGTAAACCAAGAGAGTGTGAGTGAGGAGAGGGATTTTAAACTAACTTGTTTGTTGCTTGTATAGGTGATACCTTGATAATGGAGGGAACTACGTCTCCAACCATGGATTCTAATGAAATGGAGAATATGAGGGTCACTCTTGAGGCTATGACCCGAGCTCTTGAAAGGTTGAGTACGTAAGTGGGAGCCATAAGTGGAGAAGTGACAACTATTAGTTGGAGGTTAGAACAAGTGGAGAGTCAAAGGAACTCTCGTTCTTCTACTCCATGACATGTTTCATCAAGAGGACATGATAGAAGTTCCTCCACAACTGTTACTCCCGAAACATGGTCACAATTTCCAAATCCTTCACTAGCTCTACTAAATGCTGCAAGCCAAACCACTTATAACCCTCTAAACCGAGACTCCAATAGACCAACTCATTCCCAAATGTCTCAAGTTTCGTAAGAGGTACTCGGATGTCAAATGGCTCCACAAATCCGAACCCCCCTTCCAAGCTCCTGTAAACTAAAGACCACTACCTCCATAAATCGAATTCCTCCGAATCAAGTTCCAAATGTCAAAAATCATCCGTCCACCTTGAGGAATATGGTAGAGAGGATTATGAAGGGTATAGAGCCTTTGATGATGCCTAAATGAGGGAGGAAGAGATGAGAGAAGGTCATGTAGATCCAAGGAGATATCGAGGGTATGGATAAAGAGGAAACCAACACCTAGAGAGAGACGTAGGCATCAATACCATCAAATTGAGCCTACCTATCGTTAAGGGTAAAAGTGACCCCGAGGGGTATCTTGCTTGGGAGTCAGCGTGTGATAAAGTGTTTTAAGTGAATAATATCTCGGAAGAGAAGAAGAGTTGTTATGCATAACTCATTTTGAAGGCTATGCTAACACTTGGTGGGAATACGTCAAGCGGTTCAGCAATGAGTTGGTAGAGGGACAACCACCACCATGGTTTCGGTTGAGGTACCTAATGAGGCAACGGTATCTTCTCGAAAGTTATCATCATGAGTTGCTTGCTAGGTTGTACAATTTATGATAAGGGAATCGAAGTGTTATGGCATACTATGACGAGTATCAACAACTCATGTTAAAGCTTGATCATCGGGGAGAACAAATTGGCCATGACATTATTCGGTTCAAGTGTGGGTTGAACAAAGAGAACTCCACTCATTTGATGCTTCACAAGTTTGATACCGTTGAAGGGATTTTCCAAGCGGCTCTTGATATTGAAAGAGAGCTTAAATAGATGTCGTCGTTCAAGGCCAAGAGACCATCAACCTCGGGTTGGCCTAGGAGCAAAGATATGGTTCAACCATCTTTGGGTTGGCCCAAAAACAAGAACTAGCCCACCACTACAAGGCTGTTTGAGCCTAAAATAGTCCATAAATTTCCTCCCAGGCAAGAATCTCATAAGTATCCTAATCCTAAAGGGTTCCAATGTTTCAAGTGCCAAGGTTGGGGATATAAAGCCAATGAATGTCCAAACCAGTGCAATGTGATCCTAAGGGAAGGGAGATTATATTACCTTGGTGAAGAAGTGGGTCTTGAAAAACAAGAGAATGAGGCCGAGCCTCAAGATGGAGAGAAACTCGAAAATAAGCCACATGATGATAACCATTGTAAGGATGCTTATCCGCAAGAAGGGGAGTGCGTGGTTCCAAACGTTGTAGTAAGGCGTGCCATGATTAGTAAGGCGATAGATGACCCTAGCCAATGGGAGAATTTATTACTACTAAATGTCTTGTGAAGGGAAGTGTGTGTACTATGGTGATAGATAGTGGAAGTTGTGCAGATGTGGTTAGTGTTGCAATGGTGAACTTCTTGAAATTGTCGACTACACCTCACACTAGTCCTTACAAGTTGCAATGGTTGAATGAAAGCGGCAATTTAAATGTCACAAGGTAATGTGTGATACATTTCAAGGTAGCCAACTACCATGACGAGGTACTTTGTGATGTGATAGCAATGCAAGCTTGTCACTTGTTGTTAGGAAGGCCTTGGCAATATGATAGGTCGACCAAACATGATGGAAGGTCCAATTAGTATACACTTGAGAATAATGGCCGAAAGGTCGCTCTTCATCCATTATTTCCTTCCCAAGTGAATGAATTATACCAAAAGATGTGGGAATTGAGGGTAAAGGGAAAGAAGGCCGAGAGTGAGGGAAAAAGAGGGGAACCCGAGAGTGAGGGAATAGGGGAAACTGAGGGGTTCCTAATTTCTAAGGGGCAAGGAAGTGTGGTGATGATGGCTAGGAGGAATGAATTATTTGTGGATCATGATGAGGACACCCGATGCTCCTCTTGGCTCATTGTTTTAACACTAACGCCACTAACATTTCTATCTCTCCTCCTATTTCTCATGTTTTGAAGGATTAAGAGGATGTCTTCCCAAAGGAATTACCGCAGGGATTGCCCCCACTTCGAGGAATTGGGCACCAAATAGATTTTGTGCTGGGTTTATAATTTCCCAACAAACTAGCTTATAGGAGCAACCCGATGGATATCAAGGAATTGCAACGCCAAGTTGAGGAACTCCTCAACAAAGAATATATCAAGGAGAGTATGAGCCATTATACAGTTCTGGTGCTACTAGTTCCCAAGAAAGATGGGACTTGGCATATTTGCATTGATTGTCGATCCATCAACAAGATAACAGTCAAATATTGTCACCCTATTCCTAGGTTAAATGATATGCTTGATGAATTGAGTGGTTCGTGTTTGTTTTCTAAAATCGATTTGAGGAGTGGCTATCACCAAATTCGTATGCAACCAGGTGATGAATGAAAAACCACCTTCAAGACCAAATTTGGTCTCTATGAATGGATGGTTATGCCATTCGGCCTAACAAATGCTCTAAGTACTTTCATGAGGCTAATGAATCATGTGATGAAGCCATTTATCGGAAAGTTTGTTGGTGCATAGTAAGTCCTTAGATGAGCATGTAAAGCATTTACAATGTGTGTATGATGTCCTCCGAAAGGAGAAGTTATATCCTAATCTAGAAAAGTGTTCTTTTGGTGTCCATGAGGTTGTATTTCTTGGTTTTCTGGCGAGCTCAAGAGGGGTCAAAGTGGATGATTCTAAGATTGACCCCTTTAAAAATTAGCCAACTCCCAAAACCATAGGTGAAGTGAGAAACTTCCATGGGTTGGATAGTTTTTATAGACGTTTTGTCAAAGGATTAGCACCATTGCCGCCTCCTTGACCGAAGTGATTAAAAAGGATTGGCCTTTCATGTGGCGAGATGAACAAGCTAAGGCCTTTGAGGACTTGAAAGCTATGCTCATCTCAGCCCCTTTGCTACAATTACCAAATTTTGAAAATACTTTTTATGTCGAATGTGATGCAAGCAAATTTGGCATAGGTGCAGTTTTAATGCAAGAATTGAAGCCTATTGCCTACTTTAGTGAAAAGCTCAAAGGAGCAACTCTAAACTACTCTACGTACGATTTAGAGTTGTATGCCTTGATTAGAGCCTTGGACACTTGGCAACATTATTTATGGCCTAAAGAATTCGTGATCCGAACGGATCATAAATCCTTGAAGCATCTACGGGCACAAGACAAGTTTAACAGGTGGCATGCCAAATGGATTGAATTTCTTGAAACTTTCCCTTA
>NW_025851383.1:0-2782 GCF_002878395.1 Capsicum annuum
CAAATAAGTAGAAAAGGCAAACAAAACTTTTTTTTTCTTTTTTTTTTCATCAATTTTTTTTTTGAATTTACGGTACTTTACAAAACATAAAAAAATCTTTTTGAGTTTTTGGATTGTGAAAAACAAAAGCCATAACGAATTCTAAAATAAACTACGACATTCCTCTTTTTTTCATTCCTTTTGACTTACTTTTTATATATTTTTTTCTTTTTCGTTTTTGCCTACGCACCTTACTCCTAATTTTTTTTTTCAAAAATCAGTCCGTCAAATGACCATGTTTCTCTTAAAAATGCAACAGTTAGCATGTAGGGATGCTTTAGAGGTGAGTCTCCTACAAAGGGTCATGTGGGTCCCACTAGGTCTCCGTATGATGCACATAAGCATGACCTAAAGGCTGACTTACGTTGTGGTTTACTAACAAGGCTGTTCGGGGGAGTGTATGGTCAATAGTGACTGCTTTGCTTTCCACCTACTCCATAACACCGACGGTTCCCCCCTAAAATAAGGGTGACTCAACTAGAGGTTGTGTACAACACGTGTACTATGGACTTGTTGCAGAAAGAAGGCCGGGGGGTGGACACATAATGACAGATATAAAGCGGTAACACATAGGATAACTACTATAAACAAAGAGCACAAAAACGCACAAAAGTGAAAACAATAACACAAACAAAATCACAAACAATGCATATACACTCGTAATGCCAAACAAAGCCGATACGACTCCAAAAATAGCTCGAATTCTGAAAACTTGTCATAGGTCTCCCCAGAAGAGTCGCCAGAAGCTGTCACACCACTTTTATATGTACTCCAAAAAATGTTTATTTTAAGTTCGAAAGGGTTTTATTATTTAAGTGACGAGAAATAAAAATTTGTTTCGAAAAAGGGTTATTTATTCAGAGTCGCCACTTGGCATAATCCGGTGTGCCAAGGCACCTTTAGAAAATCCTTTTCAAAACCATTTGACTCTTGAACTGGTTTACGAACAGAGATTCCGGCTAAGGAATTCTGTTGACCGAGGGGAAGGTGTTAGGCACCCCTCGATCCCGTGGTTCAACCACGGTCGCTTGGCAGAGCGTATCGGCTAATTGACGTTACAAATGCATAAACCACAGAAAAGCATGCAAAACAATCAAACAATAACAAAATAAAACAAAAATGTAAAGTCAAGTCCAAATATTACAACCCGAAATAAAAATATGAAATAACCTACACTAGTCCTAAACCATGCTTTACCCGATGCCTTGAGCCTTGATCATGAGCATCCTTAACGTACAAAATTCTTTAGGGCATTCCCCGGTGAGTAAATACAAATTACCTCGGGGCATTCCCCGGTTAAATAAATACACTTTCCAAATATGATAAACAAAACATTCAATAAATATTCCAATCATTCCCACATTACACCAATCCTAAACTTGCCTACCCGAGCTTACTATTTGCCTTCCCGCTCGACAACATACTGCATTCAACATCAATAATGTATCAAAAATATCATAATATTTACTTTTATCAATTTTCGATTCCCGTCCCCAAATTTATTTCAACCAACATGATTAAATAAGTCTCAATCAAATCAACCACGGTAATCGCGATTTCTTCAACATAATATTGAAACATATCACCACATCACAATCATCAAACAAACACTAACAATGAAGATTCAAACCAAACACACAACAAATAAATCATCCACACCCACAACATCACAAAAAAAAGGTCAAGATAAAAATAAAGATTCGGTAGAAGAAATGGACCTCGATGAAATTGATCCTTGTCGATAATAAAGAAATTCGAAGACCAAAATACTCAAATGGAGAACCTCAATCACGAATCTCCAAATCAGTGTCCCGGCATCGCCGTCCGAACTGAATTCAAACCGAGAAGAAAAAAAAACCGAAGCCCCAAAATCTTGCATTTTCCGACCAAGATGTCCCTAAAATCAAAGGAAGATCAAGAGATTTCCACGATTATGAGACTGACTCGACCGAACTGACGACAGGAAAACTGATTCCGGCTTAGCTGTCGTCGAAAAAGCTCAAAAGGGATCCGGGTTTTTGTCGTTTTCTTGTTTCATCACCGACGGTGGCTGGCTTTACTGCCGGTGGTCGATGCACCGCAGCTGGAGCAGCGACTGCTGGCGGCGTTATCACCGTCGTCATTGGTCGGACGATGGTGTCGACAGTGGGGTGAGCTGCGGTTGGAGCAGCGACTGCTGGCGGTGCTGGAGGGGAGAACGGAGGAAGCTGGCAGTGGTTTGACGGCGTTATTACCGTCGTTGGTCGAATGATGGTGTCGATCGCCAACGAAAGTTTTTTGAGAGAGAGAGTGAGAGTTTTTTTTTTGTTACTGTTAATGCCAAAAAAATCTTCTCCCTTGTTTTTGTGTGTATGTGGGTATATATTCTTTTCCAAAAATAGAAGAATGGTCCCTTTTTTTTTCTTCTTTGCTGGAAGTTTTCCAATGTTTATTTCTTTTTGCCCAAGAAAATGCGGGATCCACGTGGAGGTAAGGGTATGGTAGGTAGGTAGAGGGTGATTTATTATTTTTTTATTGAGGAGGGTTGTTAGGATGTTAAAAGAATAAAAGTTTGTTAGAGATTTTGTTGAGAGTTACTTTTTTTGTATTTTTGTGGGATGTAATCACATGGATGAGGGTACATGATATGATAAGGTAAAAATGAATAAAATCGAACTTTTGAGGGGAACAAAATTACGTGTCTACAATCGCCTTAATACATTCTTCAATATCATTGATTATGTGACATCTTATATGTGGTGCA
>NW_025851384.1:0-2553 GCF_002878395.1 Capsicum annuum
TTTTTTTTTTTTTTGAGGGAATTTGATGAAATATAACATATAATGCTTTTAATAGGCTTTAATATAGGGTTTGGACGGATTTTGGGTGAGAAGGAATGACCAAAACGCCCCTAAAAATTAAATAATTCTCGAATCTGTCCTTTAGTGGACTGTTTTGATAGTCTAAAGTAGATCAACCATAATGTTTTACTCCGATATCCAAATTGGATGAAACCAATTTCATTAGAAAGAGAACTCCCATATATTTTTGTTGATATATAGTATCTCACCCAGATCATTGTGTACGAGGAGTTATGATCGTTTGAAGTTGACCCAAAATTTCACTTTTGATAGGATAAAGTAGATCGACCATAACTTTTTGCTCCGATAGACAAATTGGATGAAACCATTTTCATTGGAAATAGGACTCGCAGATCTTTCCGTTGATATATAGTAGATCACCCAGATCATTATGTACAAGGAGTTATGATTGTTTAAAGTTGGAGCAAAAATACGCCAGGCCTCAGTACTTTTTCCTATACGTTTTATTGTTCACCATTATTCACGGTTTGATCGGAATGTTCATAACTCGTCGATCGGGTGTCCGTTTTGGATAAGCCACATATCGTTGGAAAGCTTATTCGATACTCTACGTAATGGTGGATCATAATCTAAAACATTCGTACGGAAAATTTATAATTCATTCTACAAGATAGAACCCAACATGTTTACACACAAATTTCAACGAAAAATTTTACTGGGTATTACATCATCCCCCTCTTGGAAACATTTGTCCTCGAATGATGCTAGACATGATAAGATTAGATAGGGAATAGAGCATGCAGCTTAAACCATTCGTTAAACTCATCACCACATCGTTTCTCACTCCGAATGCAACATAAAATGCATAAATTCAAGAAACTACAGCTGAACATATAATAAATGACAGCTGAACTGCTGCAACTTTTATCAAAAGTGCATGATTTAGGAAAGAACGGTACCTTCGGCTTGATCGGAGTTCGCAGAAAATAGGTGCGGTTACTTGGATCTCATATCCGCCTCAGCTTCCCAAGTTGCACCCTCAACAGATTGGTTTTGCCACAACACCTTGACTAAGGGGACTTCTTTGTTCCTTAGTTTTCCGACACTAAAATCAAGAATCTCAACAGGAATCTCATCAAAAGAAAGATTTTCTTGAATGTCAGTACTCACAGAGGAATCCACTACCATAGCATCGCTAATATTCTTTCTAAGCATGGAGACATGGAATATTGGATGAACAGAGGACAACTCGGAAGGCAACTCGACCTCATAAGCTACCTTACCAACACGGTTAAGAATTTTGTGAGGACCAATATAACAGGGACTAAGCTTCCCCTTCTTTCCGAATCTCTTCACCCCTCTCATGGGTGAAATTTTTAGATGCACTAGGTCACCAACTTCAAACTCAAGGTCTCTCCTTCTAACATCCGCATATGACTTCTGACGACTCTGCTCAGTTTTCAACCTTTCCCTAATCAACTTAACTTTTTCCATAGCCTCAAATACCGAATCAGGACCACTTAAAGACGCTTCACCCACCTCAAACCAACCTATGGGTGATCTACACTTCCTTTCATATAAGGCTTCAAACGGAGCCATGCCAATACTAGAGTGGAAACTGTTATTGTAAGCAAACTCTATCAACGGTAAGTGATCATCCCAACTTCCCTTAAAGTCAAGTGCACAATCTCTTAACATATCCTCTAAGGTCTGGATGGTCTGCTCAGCCTGACCATCGGTCTGCGGATAAAAAGCAGAACTCAAAAGCACTTGGGTACCAAGACCCTTCTGAAAAGCATTCCAAAATTACGAAGTGAACTGAGTACCCCTATCCGAAATGATAGATAAAGGAACTCCATCCTCAGTAGTATATGAAGTATGAATAGGCAAGAAATGAGCAAACTTAGTCAACCTATCAACCACAACCCAAATGGAATCATGATGGCGTCGGGAAGGAGGTAAACCAATCACGGAGTCCATATTTATCTCTTCCCACTTCCAGGTGGGAATACTAAACTCTTGCATCATACCACCAGGTATTTGGTGTTCAGCCTTAACCTGTTGGCATGTTGTACACTTATCTACAAACGCTGCTATATCTTTCTTCATGCCACTCCACCAATAGATTTCTCGTAAGTCTTAGTACATCTTGGTGGAACCAGGATGAATAGAATATCGCGCCCCATGTGCTTCAACCATAATCCTGTGTCTCAGATCATCAACATTCGGGACACACAATCTACCCTGCAATCTCAACACACCATCTCCCTCTTGGGAGAAAACCTCTACTTTTTGGTCCTTGACTGACTCCTTCAGTCTGACCAAACTAGAATCTAAGTATTGATTTTCCTTCACTTCCAAAACCAAGGAGGATTCGGAACTACTATGAGCCCCTATACTACCTTCAGCAGAGTCAAACAACCTAACCCCTAATCTAGCTAAACGATGTACATCACGAGCCAACTCTTTCTTACCTTCTACCACATGCGAAACACTACCCATGGACACTCTACTTAGGGCATCCGCCATAAC